>NC_141600.1:9488018-9788018 GCF_047967505.1 Dipteris shenzhenensis | reverse complement strand
TCGACATAAGTTGTCAAATAAGGCACTAAAGTGTATCTTTGTTGGGTATAGTGCACAAAGCAAAGGCTATCGTCTCTACAATCCTGCCACATGCAAGATTTTTGTGAGTAGAGACGTCATTTTTTCAGAGAATTCAGCTCATACACATGCTGAATTCACTATTCCAACTTGTTCCGATGATGTTTTGGAGGGGTTGCTTCCTATTGCTTTTGGTTCCCCCACTGAGGCTCTTGCTGAAAATCAGCATTTACAGTAGCTTCCACCTGCTCCACATGCCCCGATTCAGCCACATGCTGATTTTGTTCCTCCACAGGCAGTGGATGATGTTGTAAAGCAAGAGATTCAAGACATACATGCAACAAAAACAGTCCCGAACTGGTTGCTACAAACTCTCAGGGAGAGTAGACTTGAGGCACCTTTGCCTAGCAGAAGTCGTAGTGCAGCAAGGCATGCACGGGGGCTCTTTCTATTGAATCAGCTTATGCAAGTACTTTTCTTGATGAAGAAGACCTGAAACTTTTGATGAAGCCCAAGATAATGTGCACTAGATGAATGCCATGCATAATGAATTGCAGTCCATTGAGAAAAATCAAACTTGGGATGTTGTGGATTTACCACCAAGAAAACATGCCATTGGTACCAAATGGATTTTCAAAGTGAAAAGGAAGCCAGATGGGTCTATTGATAGGTATAAAGCATGGCTGGTTGCCAAAGGCTATGCTCAAAAAAAGGGCATAGATTATGAGGAGACTTTTGCTCCTACATTCCGAATGACCACCATCAGATCAGTTATTGCCATGGCTGCAACTTTTGTTTGGAATGTCCATCCGTTGGACATAAAAACAGCTTTCCTTAATGGAGACTTGCAGGAAGAGGTTTATGTCAAACAACCTCCTGGCTTTGAACTTTCAGTCAATGCACTTCAAGTTTGCAAGATAAATAAAGCTTTATATGGACTGAAACAAGCCCCACGTGCATGGTATGCCAAGATTGATGCCTTCCTGGCAGGTAGGGGTTCCACAATAGTCCCACTGAAAGCACCCTCTACATCAAGAAGGATGGGGGGGATATTTTGGTCATCCTTCTTTATGTAGATGACATGCTGCTCACAGGGTCAAATAAGGAAATAATTGCAGATTTCAAGGCTGGATTGAAAGCTGAATTTGACATGACAGATTTAGGCATGCTAAATTTCTATTTGGGGATCCAGTTCATACAAGACAAGCGTGGCATTGTTATGTCTCAATCCAAGTATGTGCAAAAGCTCTTGGATAGGTTCAACATGCAAGATTGTAAGCCTACAACCACTCCCATGGAGCCAGGGCTGAAGCTTACTATGTATGATGCAGGTGAATCAGTGGATGTCACACTTTACAGCCAGGCTGTTGGATGCCTCATTTATTTGTGCAATATGTTAGAAAATACACCCAACAGAGGGTACACGCAGCGGAAGACTTATAGTAATGCCCAGGAGCTCACACGGTGTGCGGTGTGGGTGTGGAATCACAAACTTCTTTACTTATGTGCATTCAATAGGTGTGCAGACTCATCAATAGACAATGAACCAACCAGATAGAGAAACCACCAAAATACATATTTCCGTCCACAATTATGGACACAATACAAGAGAGAGAGATCCAGAGTCCCACCAATGGCGTGGTCCTCTGATCTTACCACAAGGTCCTTCTCCTATCTGCTGGCTATCTCTAGACTCGAGCCCGCGTGCTCCACCTCGAGCGTCTGTAGACTTTCCGTCCAGAACAATCCTCTCCACCTTACTGCCTGTGAATCAGCCTAGGTGGGCTGCCTCTCAAGCTCAGTCTGCAGCTCCTTCAGGGTCACCTTCACCTCCTGTGTATAGGTCCAAGGCTTGCCTTCTTGCTGCTCCTGTCTGCTGTCGGAAGGCTACTCCAGAGAATGTGATCACAACACCTTGCTGCCCTAGAAGACAGCCAAGGTCCAGCCTCTAGGAACTCAGTCTGCAGCTCACCTTCAACTCTCCTTCACCCCCAGTGTGAGGCCCAGGGGAGTGGCTCCTGGCTGCTCCTGTCTGCTCCTGCTTTTGCTGAACTGTTGGATGAGAAATGAGGCCTGAAGCCTCTCCTTTTATAGGCCCTAAGGCCTGACCAAAAATACCGACCAGTCTGCCCTGACTGGACCGACTGGACAGACTGGGTTGGCTGGCCCAACCGACCTGGTTGGCTCAGCCCAACCAGCCCTATATAAGGGCCCTTTGCTGGCCCTTTGTTCCATGCAGGGTCCAGCTCCTTTGCTGCTGTCCTGCCACCTGCCAGCCCTGCTTGCAAGCCATAGACCTGCCCATAGACCCCCACTATACTGCGCCTTGCTGCAGCCCTTTGCCGGCACCTTGTCCTGGCCGTACCTCTTCCGTACACTGCCCTGCAGCAGCCCATACAGATCCGTACAGCTTTGTACCCTGCTCCGTACACATGCTGATGTCAGCGCGCCTTTCATAGGGTCCTGCTGCAGTCCACTAAGTGCCTCATGCCAGGCCCGATCCAAGACATTGTGTCCTCGCCATCTTCCTGCACATGAGCTGCTCCTGATGCAGCCTTTCATCCTTGGGATACCCCACCAACCATGAATGCTCCAGATCTGTCCCAGATCCACACATCCAGGTAATCTCTCTTTGGGCACATCCTGCCCTAGGTCTCCCTCCCCCACGCTCTCCTCATTTGGGGGCTTACAGATGGGGAGGTGACCTTTCCAACACAATACACAGCCCGACATTCAGTATGCAATATCTCAAGTGAGCAAATATATGCACAGCCCAAAGACAACACATTGGCAGGCTGTAAACGCATCTTCCGTTACTTGCAAGGCACAAAGTCTTATGGCTTGATGTTTCCCAGGGGGGGTGACTTGCAGATTGCATGCTTACAGCGACTCAGATTGGGCTGTTTGATAGAGAGTCATGTCCACCCTATGCAAGACACAAAGGCATTGATGCCACCATCAAAGCTGTGGAGCACTATTTCTTTTGGCCATCATTGAGGAAGGATGTCCAGGCATATGTCAGGACATGCATCACCTGCCAGAAGGTGAAATATGATAGGCAGAAGCCGGCTGGACTGCTGCAGCCTTTACCTATTCCCGATCCTGCAGAGCATTGCCATGGATTTTATCTTTGATCTTCCTCGTACACCATCGTGACATGATGGGATATGGACCATTATTTGCGGATTCAGCAAGCAGGCCCACTTTATTCCCATAAGGAAGAAAATTACAGTAGACCAAATGGAGAGACTCTTTATGTCTCATGTGTTTAAACATCACGGGATGCCTCAGTGATAGAGACCCGCGTATGACAAGTCTTTTCTGGAGAGGTATCTTTGAGAATATGGGTACCACACTGAATTTCTCATCCTCTTTTCATCCTGAATCTAATAAGCAGTCCGAAGAAGTCAACTCCACTGCCCTTGATCTTCTCAAGTGCTATGTTTCAGATCAGCAATCGAAATGGGAGTAATTTCTGCCACTTGTTGAGTTCACCTACGACAACACTGTACACTCATCCACAGGGAAAGCCCCCTTTGAAATTGTGGTAGGAGAACGGAAGGTACCTCCCATTCTACATACGAAAGAGAAGACTTTTAAAGCGGACAGATTTGTGGAAAGTTTGGATGTTGCTTACCAGAAGGTCAAAACAAACCTCCAGAAAAGCCAGGAGAAGCACAAACGGGCAACTGATAAGCATCGCCACGAGTTACTCTTGAAAGAGGGCGATTGGGTGCTGCTGCATTTTCAGAAAGCACGACTCAAGAAGATGAAAGGCAAGACCAAAGTGTACACAAAGCTGAAGATGAGGTACTATGGTCCTTTCCAGGTTTTTGAACACATTAATGATGTAGCTTATAGGCTGAAGCTACCTGCCACTTGGACCAAACACAATACCTTCCATGTGAGTTTACTAAAGCCTTTCCAGGGTGATGTGCCTGCTGACCTACTTCATGAGGATCAGCCAGAGGTTGAAGAGTTGGATGAAATCTTGGTTCCGGAACAGATTTTGGCACATATGGAAAGAAAAGTAAAAGGTAGAGTTTCCGGTCGCTACCTAGTGAAGTTCGGGAACTATCCTACACTGGATGCGAACTGGATGGAGGAGGGTGATCTGGTAGAGTCAGCTTAGCTTTTGCAGTTCTACCTGGAAGCATTTCAGCTTGATTCCACTGCGGTGCAGGCTCCTACAGGTTCAGCACAGCAGAGTTCTGCAGCATTGCCTAGTGCTCAAGAGGAGGGTAGCACCTCCACTTCCTTGATGCAGACTGCTCACGTCACTGGAGATCGCTTGGTGACACCGATTGTCTCACCCAAGATGCTGCTTGTTGACAGTATTTCTGCCGTGAGGTCTCCATGATGGGTGTTCGTGACACTCGACACAGAGGATGCATTGATGTATGGAATCTCGATGGACTCTCGAGCTCTCCTACCCCATATTATCATTGTAGGTTGTATCTTATAGATAATGTACATTCTGGTATGGGCTATTTCTAACTATTTACTTTATTTTCATTGTACTTTTTTAGCAGCAACCTCGGTAGTTTGGTGTTTTAAGAGAAGGGTATGTCACCGGTACGTGAAAAGTGATGTAAAGTATCTTTGTAACTCAACCCATGCTTAACCCGAGATTAACCATAGTTTAAGTGTAGTAATGGTTTGGCCCTGAGGGACTGGCTAGAGGAAGTGCACCCTTCCTCAAAGTTCCTAGGAGCAAAGTCTAGGTGCACCACTAGGTCCTAGGGGCAAGGCAAAGGCTTTAAAGAGGGGTCTAAAGGTTGGGACCAAGGACAACCAACGTTGTCCTTGGTATGGGGGTTAGGACTTTAATGAAGGGGCAAATGGCAAGAAAGAAGTGGCATTTGTCATGCATATGTATGCATGCCCTTCCCGCACCTTCCATATCTGTTCCCTCACTCTCCTAGAGGTTTTGGACGTCCAACAGAAGCTCCTTGTGGTTGTTTTCATTGCTTTTTGATGCTCTTGTGCATTGGCTGCTGCTCTGACTCTCTCCCTAGCTCTTGCAAGCTCTAGAAGCAGCCCTGTGCATTTCCCAAGACAGTTGTACGGCTGTGGCACGCGGATGCTGACGTTGAAAACGGGCTGTACATTTGTACGGACTGTACTGCCTTGTATAGACAAGGGCACAGGTCCCATAGGCGAGTAGCAGAGGCATATTGATGGGGTCGCTATCAGAGCTGATAATCTAACTGTTTGGTAGTATGGTTCATTTGTATAGACTTTTCACAAGTATATATCTAGTAGCAGATATAGGTTTTTTTTATGTGAGTGGGCCCATGGCCAGCCATACATATTACTCTCTGTGCCAATATCTTATTTCATCAAAGGAAAGCCTTTGCTTAGTATTCTTCATAAGTCTCTTGGAGAAAGTTATTGGTGTTCGCATATTGCATGTACACCGCTGCACTTGGACATCTATAAGCTTCATATTTCAGTTGTTTTCATGTGTTTCCTTTAATCTGCTTAAACGGAGACACAGCCTTTTGGAAACAGAACACGCTTCCCGTAAACTGCCAAAAATCCTTTATATGTAGCCATAGAGGAAATCCAGATGGATACCTGACTGGCAGTTCTATTCTAGCTGCTAAATCAATTGTTCAATTATATGCCCACACATCAATTAGTTTCCATAGTCTACATCTCTGCATCAACAGGATGGTAGAAATGTAGCAGTAACAATTTTATGCAATGCACTTTAGCAAATGGATCTAGACACATCTCGCAGTAAAATGCAAATAGACAAATGGCAGTCAGTAGTTGTTTGCTCCATCAGAAGCAGGTGAGTGTATATTGCATACCTTACTAAAAGCTTGTGCTCTTGATCAGTGCTTGTTCCTTTATCACTACTCCAACCAATTCCAGCCACAGAGGAAATCCAGATGGATACCTGACTGGCAGTTCTATTCTAGCTGCTAAATCAATTGTTCAATTATATGCCCACACATCAATTAGTTTCCATAGTCTACATCTCTGCATCAACAGGACGGTAGAAATGTGGCAGTGACAATTTTATGCAATGCACTTAAGCAAATGGATCTAGACACATCACAGTTAAATGCAAATAGACAAATGGCAGTCAGTAATTGTTTGCTCCATCAGAAGCAGGTGAGTGCATATTGCATACCTTACTAAAAGCTTGTGCTGTTGATCAGTGCTTGTTCCTTTATCACTACTCCAACCAATTCCAGTGCGCCTCTCAATAACAGATGCTGCCATGCCATCCTGCCTGTTGTCATCCACAGAAGAATTCTCTTCTGGTCCTTCCCTTTCAAATTCTTGTTTAAATTCATCCTCTAGTAAACCCTTCCTTAAAAAATCTACGTTGTACTTCTCTTTCTCTTCCTCATCCGGCAGTTCACCTCTCACAAGTTTTTCATAAAGTTGAGCTTTCTTCTCCAATGCAGCATAGCTGGCTGAGCCATCCGTTTCAGCTTTTAGTTGCAACTTGTCCCTGCTCAGTCAAATTGTCATTACAATAATCAAAACAATATATGGAACTCCATAAAAAGTTTGCATGCGTGAGAGCTTTTCCCAGAAAAAAAAACCAGAGACAAGTCGGACTTTAAAGAATGACGTAATGTTGAAAAAGAGTCAGGACAGACATGTGGATATCAAATCCTCAATGTTTGAATGCAAAAAACGAGAAATCAGAAAATGCAACACAGCAATCACAGAAGTAGCAGAAAATCACATATCAGAAGTTCAGGGGCTGCCAAAGCTTAGAAAGAGCGAAAAAACTTCAATCACAAAGTGCCAAAACACCAGACATAAGAAACTAGCGTCCTTTACAGAGTCTCATTGCAACAGCTGAGAACATAGATACTGGAACGCTTCTGGGGTAATCCAAGCTTGTGGACTTGGAGCGAGTTGTCTAGTGGCTTGCTCTGATCAGGATGTTGGATGTTGTGTGCTCTAGATACCCTAGTTCTATGCATTGGATGAACGAATGTCAAACCTCTCGCACTCAGAGATATCATCCATGACAAATTTACAATGAACCCTTACACCACAGAGCAGTGTGAAGGTTCATCGACCAGCTTCACTGAATAAAATCAATTGCAACAGAGCTCTAAAGATCCACTTCGTTTCCTCCTTATCAGCTAGCCACTAAGGGATGCACTCCAGACTACAATTGAACGAAAGGCTGCCTCAATGCACCTATATGTCGAGGCCAGACCTTGACATATCGGAGGAAGTCACGACTCAAGTTTAGGTCTACCTTAAGGTGGATTGTCATCATCCTGCAAAGCTTAAAAAGGCAGTTTCAAGAAGTGAATCTCATCTGAAGGCGCGTTCACCATTCAAAGACAGACCTGGCATTGCCGATTGCAAAAACACAATGCAGACCATGCAGCACCACAACGGTCGGCTTTCTAACACAGTCACAACCTTGATCACGTCAAGTGACAGGACCCGATTCACACACAAATTTGCACACAAGGAGCCTTGGATCTGCTATAAACTTGCTCGGAATAGTTCCAAAGTTCCGTTACCTATTAGCGCGTTCCTCAACACCAGCGTTCTTCTTGCCAAAAGAGTCACTCTTCTTCCGCGATCGATGCAATTCAGCATCAGGGTCCCCTTCTTTAATGCGTTTGGCATCTTCCTGGGAGCGGTAAAGCTGGGCACGGAGTTCGACAATGGAGGAAGCACCAACACCAGCGATGGCTCGTTTCTTCTTGGGCATGATGGAGGACTCTGTGAGCCATCCGAGGGACTCGACACGCTGGTCCTTGACAGGAGGCGGGGCGGGATCATGGCTGCTCTTGTGCTTCTCCTCCATGGCGACGGCTCAAACACAGGCTCCCCTATCCCTTTGTCTCTCTCAGTTCAACTGTCCAAAGGCCACTCTACAATGAAATTATGAATGCTCAGTAACTGTCCAATAACTTCTCAGTTTCTACCAGTAAAGACGCGTATGGTTAATTGGACTCTTAGCGTCTTAAGCTGGTTTAGCTAAAGCTCTTGCAGCCCACATGCCTCGTCTATCACGGTTCTCTGCTTTTTGGTAATTACGTAGCACCGAGTCCACACTATGAAATGAGATTTGTGCTGAGTGAAAGTCCCTCGCACCAAAAAAGCCGCTCTCAAAACAAAACAAAATCATCACATTTTGAAAGTTCTAAGGACCTTATCATATGGCATTTTATAATTTCCTAATTGTCTCCCGGAATGATAGAGAGCTATTATCTCTCAAGCATTATAATATGTGCCATGTTGAGTATGGATTTGGCAGTATAGGGTAATAATAAGTGTGAGCAGTTTCATATGACTCCCTATACTTTTATAAGCTTCGTCCCTACATCCGTCTTTTGACAATAGGCTTTCATCATTACTTTCTTTTCGGTTGTACCTTCCAGTTGCAACTTAGTGTGCATTTTAAGCCTGTGATAGTTTGTCTGCCGTTTTTTGACTTTGTCAAGATAGTATGTCCACATTTTGCTACATCTAATACTACAGTGAACAGCTATGGAACAATTGTTAAGTTACTTATTAGCAAAGCTTAATAAAAATCATTTTTCAAAAACTAGTAGAACAAAGTTGTCATTATAGAACTCATGGTAAAGAAGCCAAGCAGTGGTAAACTGTAACTAAGACAAGAGAACTATATATTATGTACAAAGTGCATGAACTTAGATAATTTTGGAGTAAAGTCTCCTAGTATTTCCAACCAAAAGTAGTGTCACCTTGGTAGCAAAAATCTTGATGGATCTACCAGAATTCTTGTATGGGTAGAACTACCTAATGGACCTCTTTATCTATGTAGCCAGTTACCCTTCTTATGTTATGGGCTAAGTGACATACTCGGTGTGGAGCAGGAAAATTTCTAAGGGTAATCCCCAATTTTTATCAAGATGGATATAACAGAGGAGATGCCCAAGACTCTCATTTTTCTGAATAGATATGGTAGCACTTTTAGGGAGCAACCCTTGATATAAAAAATCTTCCTAATTCTTGTTGTTTGTGTGGTCTATTCACACAAGTTGTTAAAAACTTTCCTCTAAAGAGGGGCAAGACCAAGGAGGCAGAGCCCTCTGTTGTTAAACAAGCTGCCCCTGCAGAGAGATGGATTCCCAAGCCTCCTGCAGCACCATTGAATACTTAGCAGGATGATCAAAACATCAACAAAAACATTGGAAAGGGTAAGGATACTGTTATGACACCTACAACCAACAAGAACTCTTCTCAGAGACAAAGAGGATGTCATTGAAAAAAGCAACAGATTGAGCCAGGTTGACAATATGATTATAGAAGCTGGTTGGTCAAAGGAGTTTGAAGAGGATGTTAACAGAGAGGATGCCATTAAAGGGGTAGAGGAGAGTGACGAGGAATCAAAAGAAGATCAACTCAAGGGTACTCCAGTTAACCAAGGGGACTCTAGCCAAGGCAAATCCTTCACTGTGGTACAACATAAAAGAAGACAATCTAAAGCTACTACTACACAGGTAAACAGCCCCAACCCCAGGGCTAAGAAGGGGCAGAAAAAGAATGCCAAATAAGCTAGTCTCTTTCTTGACTCTTAATGTTAGAGGGTTAATGGGCCCTAGTAGAGGTGAAGAGTTGCCTTTTTGGTTGAGGGCTAATTCTCTATCTGCTCTTTTCCAAGCATTACAAGAGGTTAAGGCGTATGGAGACTTGTTAGAGACTAGGTTGAAAACTATAGACAAAAGAAGAGTTTGGCATTGCACCTCATATGTGGATGGTAAGGGTGGGACTGCCATTGGAGTCCTGTCTCATTATAATGGAGGTGTCACTCAAGTCATTAAAGATGACCAAAATGGATGGGTGATGCTTAATTGCCTTATCAAGGAAATGAATTTTATAGTAATTTTTATGTATGCCCCCAACTTAGCAAAAGACAAAAAACTCTTATGGGACTCTTTACTATGTGCAGGTGGCAACTGTTTTGCTATGGGTGATTTCAATATGGTTGAGATGAAGAGAGACAGATGGCTAGAGAAGGGTACTATCGTCAGAGGTTTTGAGCTTTTGTCTTGGGAAGAATGCAAAGAGCACTAGCAAATGGTAGATGCTGGTACAGATGGTGAGTTTACCTGATGTAATAGTCAATTAAGAGACAACAGGAGGGAAGCAAGATTAGACAGGTTTTATGTTTCGAAGGGTCTTTTGAATAATCTTCTCTCTTCAAAAACTAAAAGTTTCTCCTTCCTAACTCTTTCAGACCACAAACCTGTCTTGTTAAGCTATGATTTTGGGTCTGGTATTAGGGGTCTTCTTGGTTCAAAGCAGACCCAAAGCTTTTTGCCTTAAAGAGTGTGCAATCTTTGATTAAGAAGGCCTAGCAAAATGCTTTTGGTAAAGACATTTCTGCTTCAGAAGCTTGGACTTTGGCTGTTGAGGATACTCAAAACATTCTCATGACAACTAGAAAAAATAGAGCTAAGATAAGGGCTTAGAGAATGGACCTACTATAGAGCAACAATAAATACCTAGAACATCAAGCCAGAACAGGGGATACAGTTGCACAAGAGGATCTTCTTGCTACAAAAAAGGAACTCAAGAAATAGGAGTAGATCGGATTAAATGACTCCAAGGTGTATTTCAGGGATTGGTGGGCAAGGAAAATAGACAAACCTTCCAAAGAGACCTTCAAATTGATTAGAAGTATCAGAGTTCATGAGGATATACCCCTTTTAAGAAAGGCAGATGGCACTTGTGTCTCATCTACAAAATAGAATATTCAACTTATTCAAAAGCATTTCTAGGTACTCTTATCCTCTGCAGTCACTATAGATGAGGACACTCAGAGAGCTAGACAACTTTGCCAAATTATAAGGGAGGAGGCTGTTGAAAAATATGATCTTCCTTTTCTTGAGAAGCCCTTTACCATTGAAGAGCTGAAGGAGGCAATCACAGAAGATGGCAAGACACCAGGAGGGGATGGTCTTCCCATTGAGTTTTACAAGACTTTTTGGGATCTAGTTGGCTCCTACTTACTATTATTGTGGCAAGAAAGTACTATGAAGGGTGCTCTCCCCCCTCATGTCAATGGAGAAATAATCAAGCTTATCCCAAAAGAGAGCCCCAAAGATGAGCTAAAACATTGGAGGCCTCTAACAATGCTAAATTGCAATTATAAGATCTTTGCAAAGGTTTTAGCCCTTCGAATTCAAAGTAAGATGAAAGAGGAGGGCTAGGAGTTACAGATATCTCAGATGCAACCAAAAGCTCTCTGTTACTTGGGTAATTAAAGCTCTTTTAGACCCAGAATGTAATTGGGCTCAACTTCTGCTAAGAAATATGAAATACATCAAATCCTGTAGGCCTCCCAAGTGGAAGAACTACCCCTTAATTTTTGCTATCTTTAATCATGAACCTTGCAAAGCCAAAGGGAGCTCACTATGGCAATCCATTTAGGGAGCTTTTAAGGAGATAAAAGCCTTTTTGTAGTTCTCCGGCAAAGTTGCTTTTATAGCCATTGATTGAATTTGGGTTTCAATAATTTTTAGGAACTCTCAACTAACTGATGACCAATTTTCTTTGGCAACCACCGTGTTTAAGAAAGGGTTGCAATCTTAGGGACAGTTGTGGCACAGAGACCTTTTTAGATGGAAGACGTGGCATGAGATCACAAAGGAATTTTCTCTATCCATTCAAAGCCAGGGCCTTATCTTGATCAGAGGTTGGAACTATGGCAAGGAGATGTCAAATGGAAGGGTGGTTCAATACCAATCTTACATAGAGAATTCAATTGGGTAGAAGGCTCTTCTATCCTTCCTATTCCAACCCCAACTGCTGATATGGATGATCTCTTTAGAACCCTTAATGCTAGATGGAATCTGAAGGATAGTAGAGATAAATGGTATGTAAGATTTGACAAACTATGGGTTAAACACGTTCCAAAGAAGATGCCGTATCTCTCTTGGCTCATTCTTCCCAATGAAGTATGGACAAATGCTAGAGGACTCATAATAGGGAAGGGAGATGGGAAGTGTAAAAGATGCCTTGGCCCTTTGGAGGATATTTTTCACTTATTTGTAGCTTGCCTTTATGCCAGAAGAGTTTGGAAGCTCATACAGTTAAAGTGTGGAGATTAACTAGAAAGCTATACTTCTAGGGGATGCATGAAAAACCAGGCATGAGCCTTGGTTCTAGATAAGGGCACATGCTTTATGGTTTATCTGGATCTCTAGAAATAATTTTTAGTTTAATCATAAAGAATTATGTACTGATGCCTTGTTTGCTTCATGGTGGGACGAGAAAAAAGACGACCTGAATTTCAGATAGGGGCCTATAATCTGGAACACACAAGGTCGAATTTAAGATAGGGGCCTACAATCTAGAACACACAAGGTTGAATGCTGACATCACAAAGCACAAGCATTGGTGTTTTATCTTTAATGAGCATGACAAGCTGCCTCACTATCTTTAGAGAAGACCACCCTAAGTTGATCCCAGTCCTGTTGATGTTGGCTCTTCTACACAAAACCCTTTTGCCCAAAGCCATGATGTTGTTGCTCCCTCATCTCAGTCTTTTTCTCATGCTTCTAATGAGATGTCTATTGATTTTGTTCAGGGTGTTCCTGCTGCTGCTACTATTGCTAATACCCTTGCTTATAGAGCAGGTCTCAATGAAGAGGCGACTATCTTCTCCTTTCAAGTTCCTTCAAGTCTAGTTTTTTTTTTGCTACTAGTCTTTTTGCAAGATGTTAGTCTTGTCCAAGGACAACAAAGCTCTATTGACTGAACTCTGATGATGTACAAAGGTTACTCAAAGATAATATAATATCTCCTTTTTTTTGCCAAAAAAAAACATGCTTTGGTCTAAGAGCCATGGCTATAGAATTGGGACAAAAGGTTTACCTATGTCATTTCTCAAATCCTCTGAGTGAGATACAATATCTTCAACTACCAATCCAATATCTTTTTCACCTAATTCTTCAAATTTCACAACCTCATAAGATTGTACTAAAAATGCTACCCCTATTTAAGGTATTTTTGGCTTATGCTTGTCCCATATCAAAACTTTCCTCTCTCCAGATCTCCCATACATCATGTAGAGCTATTTATATCATAAAGCTTCAAAAGTTTTCATCCCATTTTATAAAAGTGTTTCCTACTGCATCATCAAGTTTTCATGTATCCATTCGTTGAGAATGCAAATTCAATATGTGTATTTAAACACACACCAATTTCCATGGATACACAGGATGACACAATTTTCAACCCTTGATATAGACCACGTGCATCATTGTGAGAAATTGTATTGTGTGTAGCAACAATGATCTTGAATTATCTTTCACCATATCACCATTGTTGAACATGTTCCTTACCTTAATATCCAACATTACTAATCTCTCTCTCTCTCTCTCTCTCTCTCTCTCTCTCTCTCTCTCTCTCTATGTGTATGTTCTTAAACATGGCTAAAGACTTGGTTTTAAGTTTGTACCTTGGTTGAGACCCTTCCCTTCCAAAAGGACCTAAGATGTTTTTAAAATTAATTTAGCAAATCCTCCTATCGAAGAGGCATTAGCGGAGGCTGTCCTTGAGATGATGCTACCCTCTTCCAAAAAGGAGATTTGCTAACCAAGATCAATTTTAAAATTGAGCATGGAGGTCCTCCTAGTTAGAGGCATTAATGGAGGAGCTTATCCTTTAGAAGGTTGTGCATGGCTTTGCCCAACTATAAAAAGAAGATGTTGGAGGATAACCAAGATTGGTTCCTAGGTGGCTCCTCTCTTTTGGAACCCAAGGGTTTCTTTTATCCACGATGTTGGAGGATAGCCAAGATTGGTTACCTAGGTGGCTCCTCTCTTTTGGAACCCAAGGGTTTCTCTTTCTTTGTGCTTGAGGGATTTTTTGGCCACCCTTCCCCCTTTGCAGGGACCCCCAAGCTCATTTTCATAGCTTACAGTGCTTTTGTACCTCTAACAACTCCGATGTGTGCAAGTTCTTTTGTTATGCAACGGCTTCCAAGAATAGACATCTTTGTCAAAAACTAGGAAGCTAAATTCCGGTTAATACTCATGAGACATGTAAGAATTTCTAGTGACACTCCTTATGTTGTGTGGGAAAATTGGTATTCAATTTCAATTTCTAGAAGTGATTGTAGCGGTCAGGGAAAGGCTTGGTTGCTTCCTCTTAGCCTCTACATTCACAATCTTCAATTGGGCTTTCTTAGTTGCATGATCTTCTATAACGAAGATGGGCATGATCAGGATCCAACTTTGCTTCTCGAACTGAGGTAATATCGTTGCTCTTTTTGTACTAGTATTGACACACATAATGAGTGTATTTTGCTAGCTTAGCCTCTACCTTCACAATCTTCAATCAAGTTTCAGTAGTTGCACGATCTTCTACAAAGAAGATCGGCATAATTAGGTTCCAACTTCACTTCTACAGCTCGTAATGAATTGAGATAAGGTATTTGCTCTTTTATATCATAGTTGACACACACAATGAGTGACTCTTGTTAGCACTGCTTTGTACCTCATAGTTTCTTTGTATGCTAATAATGATAGAGCTAGAAGTTTCGTGTCACTATTGTATGGAGACAGGAGCCAGATTTTTGTTTTGTTGCATGTATAATGATTTGCCTTTCTCATTTGGTTTCAATAAGACAAATAAAAATCACAAATTACGATTAAATATTATTTAATAGATAATTTATGTTGTTGTGAAACTAATCGTTCTCCTCACATGAAGATTAAAGTCATTCACCAAGAATGTGTTTCTATTGTTGATATGTAAGTATTCATTCAAACACAATTGCTAGCATATGAGCAAACCATTACAGACACTTTTGAGATCTAAACTCAGTGAAGGAATAAAAAATTTAGTAGAAAATAGAGAGAAGCAAAGCTCAGAGGAGACTAAAAGCAAAGATGATGAGAGAGGGCACCCCTCTCTCATATTACAAATAACCAAAGAGGAAGTGTGCTACCTCTTCCCATACATCACATGTGGATTTTCTTTTATCTTTTACAACTTATTTATTTTGCAAATTTCTTACTTCTCTTTCTTAATTTTCAAACTTCTATTATTTTGGTCTTTAAAAGGGTAAGAGCTTCTTATTCCTCAATTGAATATGCAAATTTCTAGTTTGTAGTACATGGATTGATGCCCAGACAGGAGCCCTGGAAGGATATTTTCTCACGTAGCATTTAGTCTTGCACCCCTTCTCATGGGGGAGATTGGTTGGATAGCAGCAATAGATGGATCTTTACTTCAGCCCATCTCAAATCCCCCCCTTCCCCTCTCATGGCTGTTATTCTGAAAGCTTGGGGCTGCTTCAGAAACACACTTTGTAGAGTTCCACCCACTTCTCATGAAGAGATTTAAAGGTAGCCAGTCATGTGGAATGCTCAATTTTGGATCATCATGCCAGGCCACTTGGAGTGTCACATTATATGTAGTGGTCTAGATGGGAGAAGGGACCTGCCTTTGCTGTAGGTGCTTGGCAGGCCTTTATGAGACTTCCAAAGGATCAAAGACTTTTAGCAGTTGGCCACCTCAGAGGAAGTGTACTCATGATACAGCAGATATAGGCAACCATTCTGCCAGAGTGGATTGACATAGATGACATGCCGCTTACAGAGTTCACTTGGTGGGGAGTGTTCGGGCATTCCATTATAGGTCATTGCATTGTAGGATGCACATGAGGATACCCTTATCTTTGATGTTCATTGAGACGCGAACTTATCAAATCTTCTGATGATATTATTTTGGAGGTTGCATTTTAGCGTGTTAAGATTGCAAGATTCATGGAGTGGGGCAGGGATTCACAGTGGTATCTTGACCCTGATCCTATTCTCCTTGCACTAGGGTCTTGGAGACTCTGGCTATATGGTGGTTCCCTTATTAGGTTCTTGTAGTGGGACCCAGGGGAGTGGGAATGGATTGATGAGGGGCACCGAGAGAAGAGCTTTCCCTTCTTTTGCTATACAGTTAAAAATGCCTGGAGATTTCAGCTCAGCAGTAGAGGTTGGAGGCCCTCCAGACCGCCACATTGGGATAGTTTTCAGATTTCTGCAGCTATGCGGAAGAACTTTTGGCGTAGGTTTGGAAATCCCTCAGGAATAGAAAGATCACTCTTTCTTTTGGCTTTCTATTCATGGAGGGATTGGAGCAGTGAACCTGTGGAGATCTAGGTTTGGGGCTGACCCTACTTGCCCTCGTTGTGTCACATAGCAGTTGAGTCAGTACAGCATTGCCTTTGGGAGTGCAGACATGCGAGGACGATCGGAAAGGTGTTGCTAAGATTTTCAACATCTTTCATACATCACCTTTCTATATGACCTGGGGTTTAGTGGCTTGGTTATCTCTTACTAGCCCACACATGTTTTTCGAGGGACATGATCCAAATCCAGCTTTCATTGTACGGCGACATGCCTTGTTTCCTCCAAGATGTTCCCCTCACTCCTTTCAGAGCTGCTCATGCCTCAATAGACACGTCTTGGGAGATTTTGGGTAGCATTGTAGCTTGGCATATTTGGAGAGCCAGGTGTACAGAGGCGATGGAGGGTATCCAAGTTCACCCTTCTTAGACTATGGCCAATATTTGGACTGACATAGTACACACTCTGATGGCCATTTGGGCGAGCATGCAGGGATCCTCTAGAGTAGCCATTACCAAAAGAGTTACTTTTTTCAGAGTTTGGAGGGGATCTCCTTTCTTCTCTGAGTTTCCTTCAGGGTTGAGATGGCATTTTCAGCCTCCGCCTTGGTTCTTTATTAGCTCACTTTGAGCTATTTTTTCCTCATGCATTGCATGATGTACTCCCGCATTTGAACTTGCTCTCCTGGTTTTCATTCATACGTAATGAAGTAATTTTCTTGAAAAAAAAACGTATGATTCAAACAGCCTCTCTTTTTTCATGCTATTTTGCTGGTGAGCGAGAGCTAGAGAATAAAAAGAAACAACCATGGTGCATGTAAAATCAAAGGATTATAACACCAACATTCATGGGATCATAGTCCATTTGATAATATTTCAAAGGTCATAGTGATTATTACTTTGCATACTATCAAAGTGAGAACTCACAAGCTGATGCAAGCCATGCCTTGTTCACCTATTTGTTGGGCTTTAATTTGTTAATCTTCATCCCATCATAAATAAGAAAAGCATCACCCTTGATAATTAGAGGGAGGATCAAGTCGAATGGACATTGTGTCATGTATCATCCCTAAAATTATCCTACTACTTTTTTACCTCTTTTTATAAAGTTGGGATTCTATTCCAAAGGTAGGGACCATGTGCCCCATAATATAGTCACTATCATGTGTGACTGCATTAATCTCCTCGATCTTCACTTTTCCTTTGTTCTCCCTTGGACTCTCTTCCTTTTGATTTGCACCCCAATTTGCATTCTTTTTCTTATCCTTTTGCTCTCTTTTTAGCTTGTAGCAATCCTTTTTCATATGGCCCTTCTTGCCACAGTGGTAACACTCAATGTTCCGTGCCTTGGATTTGCTACGAGACTTCCCTCTTTCTTGGGACTTCCCCCTAAACTGTGATCTGTGCCCCTTTGCACATTTAAGGCTGCATCCTACTTGTTGCCATCCATAGACTTCCATCTAATCTCCTCGGCCAACAAGCTACCCACAACATCATCAAATTTCAGTACTCCACCAGGTGCAGAGTTACTGACAACTGTACGGAAGGTATCCCATGAGGATGGCAATGAACATAATATAAATATTGCCTTAGTCTCCGCATCAAAATTCATCTTCTGAGCCTGAAGTTGGCTGAAAATAATATTGAATTCATTCAAGTGAGAAGCAATGGAGACCCTGAAAACTGCCACATGGCATGGAGGAGATATCCCACATGCGAGCAAGCATATGGATGTAAGTACCCTCACCTATAAAAGGGAGATTCATTTGAAGTAATATAAATCAAGCACTTTGCACTATCTCAAGATTCTCTTTATGAGTCCAAGCTAATCTATCTTGGAACCTAATTGACTTGAGGTACATGTCATGAGCACTCTCTTCATCATGTTTGCACTTAGGTTGCATCCTCCTTAGATTAGTGTTGTATTAGGATGTTGTCTTAGTGACTAGGAGAGTATGATCCTCACTTTGTCATGGTATCAGAGCTTAGGTGCTCCACAAGCCTAGGTAGATTAGTGAGTGTTTTCTTTCCCATGCTTTGTGTATAGAGAAATAAAATTTGGCACACCCATAGTACCTTTAGGGAGAGTTCTTATGTGTGAAACTATGTCCATGGAAGACATTTCAAGATTGATGTTGCTGTGAAGAAGGTGCTATTGCAAAAGGTGTTTTTACAAAGATGTTTCTTTACAAATGAAGACTTGCAGCTCTATGCGCAAGCTCTGAATAGCCTCCTTCAATTGCCTCTTACCAAGGGAACTCTCTATCAAAGGCTCCAAAAGTCATACGAGGCTCTAGCTCCTAGTAGCCTTATCTTTTGCATTGCCTCGACGTAGCCGTGACTCTAAGTACTCTGATGGCCTTCACTCAGCCAGTGTTTGGTAGTAGTCTTAATAGACCTTCAGTAGCCCGCAATAGGCATACAAGGCCAGCAGGTACCTCCATCAAGTGGTGACTTGAGTAGAGCTCAAGAGAGGACTAATGCCAGTAGCCTCTCAGCTCGACCAGCGACTCCACACCCGGCACTACCAACGAGCTGGCCTCCAACAAGCCTCCAGTCGCTCTCCGTCTATAGCCTCTTCAATGTCTACTATGCCATTGCCAGTGAACGGCTCGACTCACTTGCGCCTTTGATTGGGCACCGTTGTCACACATGCCATAGCTACTTGTACCAGTGAGCCTCTGCATCAACGTCCATCTCCAGGACCGAGCTCCTACCAGCAACCATCGCCTCAGCTCTTTCGCAGCCCACAAGCTTCCAGACTCGACTCCATCAGCAGCGACGGGCATCTCCTTCACAAGCCAACCTCAAGGAAACTTACAGCGCCCTATGCGAGTAGCTCACGAGTCATGCTATATCCAATAGCTAGATGCCATCTTCCACAAATGAACGACTCTACGCCTCTAGAAATAATGGATGCCAGTAGCCCAAAGCAAGCTCCTGGATGTTCACAGCACTAGATAGCTTACCAGACTCCATCAACAATTGCTCCAACCACTGTAAACATGCATGGCCTTCAGAGGCGCTCCAGCCCGACAACTTTAGAGGCGTGGCCTTTTGAGAGCCATCTGAGGAAGATGATGCCACGTGGCTAACATAACCATGGTTAGTAAATGTTTGGTTAGCCACACTCAAGGTCAGCATTGGACACGTGGTAGGATAAGATTTAGCCATGGTTAAGTTTTCTTAGACTTGGGTTAACTCAATCTGGTTAGGAGATTGCCACATGGCATAGTGCCACCTAAGCACAATCCTTTTGTAAGCATAGTTTGAATTCTGCATGTGAATCCCTGTGCCACATCATCAAGACCCCCTCTTCACAAAAGCTTCGACAAGCCATAACTTGCAATCCAAGAAGAATTTGGCCACGCTCCAAAAAGGAAAAGTCATCATCTTTTCGAGCTCTCTGCTCTATCAAGTCAGAATCATTGTATGCAATTAGACACTGCCAATATTGAAAGTAATCAATTGGTAAGACCTTTGCAACAAATGGAAAAGCAAAGCATGAATGCACACATCATTGTCATAAGCATGCCAAAAGCTCAAGTGCATGAGATGACCATAGCACAAAGCATGGCATCCACACATAAAGCATTAAGGCACATGGAAGAACAAAGCATCATGCATGAAGCTACACCAAGCAAAGAAGCAAACACATCATCATCAAGCCATGAGTAGAATTACAGCAACAACATGTATTGAGACACAAAAACCTTGCCAACCTTGCCTATATTTTGTAAATCAAACCTGACCACCTAAGAGTAGCTATGTAAGCACCCAAGGGAGGATTTGATCTTGTAACTCACATCTGACCACCTTGCAGTAGCCAAAGGATTATGGCACCAAGGGGAGGTGTTGAGAGTTATGGTGCCATGAGCACATGTAGAGCAAAGGTATGAGTAAAGGGAAAGCTGCCACATGGCATGGAGGAGATATCCCACATGTGAGCAAGCATATGGATGTAAGTACCCTCACCTATAAAAGGGAGGTTCATTTGAAGTAATATAAATCAAGCACTTTGCACTATCTCAAGATTCTCTTTATGAGTCCAAGCTAATCTATCTTGGAACTTAATTGACTTGAGGTACATGTCATGAGCACTCTCTTCATCATGTTTGCACTTAGGTTGCATCCTCCTTAGATTAGTGTTGTATTAGGATGTTGTCTTAGTGACTAGGAGAGTACGATCCTCACTTTGTCAACCCCTTCCTTCATCTGCAACTCAAACAACCTCTTCATGAGGTAAACTTTATTAGAGGCAGTTTCCTTCTCATAAGTGGCACACGGTATCTTCCACAAATCTTCTGTAGTCTGTTCATTTACTACTGTGAAATAAAATGACTCTACAAGATGAAGTCTAATAGTAGATCTTGCTAATGCATCCAACTCATTCCAATCATCCTCAGACATATCTACAAGCTTAGCTTCAATACCTGCCAAGGGTTTAATCTGCTTCTTTTGAATAAGGACATCCCTTATCTGTTCTTTCCATGAATAAAAGTTTGTCCCATCAAACTTTTTAATGCTAAAAAACTCCTTTTCAGACATGGAAGAGGATGCCATGATGCAAATGAAACAAAATCCCAAATGCTAGTACTTACAAGAGAGAATCACACCAAAATACCAGGTGCACCCAAATGTGTATGCCACAATAGAGTGAAATATCACCAAAACTCAAAGCTCAAAGCATCAAAAGAGACAGCTGACTCATGTGCATGTACTATGCATCCATATGAGCAAATCTAGCTCAAAAGAAAATGCCAATTGCAATGGCAATCCAAAATGCCAATAAGTGCCAAATGGCTCAAGCATAAACACTGTCCATGGGCATATGCATCAATAATATCTCATCCAAGAGAGCATAACACTATCAGTGCATCACCTGTAATGTGTCAAAGCTGTCCCTCGGCATAAAATAGCATCCATGTGCAAAGCGTCCATAAAAAATAGCATCCCACAAGGCAATCTGGGCCTATCAGCGCATCCAATAAGGATCACAATGCATCCAAATGGCCTATAAATCATCCACTGCAACCCAATGCACACCACGAATGAGCGCACATGGCTCAAACTGCAACCAGAGTGATCTGCATAAGGTATGCTCAACAAATCATGGTCCCACGGCAATGACCGCTATTGAAAATAGAACCTGAGATGCCTCAAAGCATGGGTGCCATTGCATAATCGGACTTAGCAAGAAAATCTGCAAATATATCTCTTCTCTTGGAACTCCAAAATCCCAACCGATGAGTGAGAAATGGGAGTCAACACTTATCCACTGCCATGTGGCATAAATCTAAGGTTTCAAAACCTTAGAATGAAAAATGCATAACAGAGAGACGAAATCCAATACACAAATATCTATAACTCTGAAAATACTCCACCGAATCACACAAGAACTGATAGGTAGGGGTTTTTGGGCGTCCAGAATGCAATGGAACAGATGGTTTTAGAAACCGTGGTCTCAATCATTAGGTCTAACACACAGACTGAAAAACGTTTTTGGAAACTGAACTGTTTGTAAACTCCACCGGAGTGTGAATGATGAGCAACATAGAAGTTTTAGGACCTCCTAAGTCCACTAGGACTGACAAATCTGCAAATGGTTGCTCCAAACTTGAGTTCCAACACCCGAGCAGAAAAATGTAGAAATTGACATAGTGAGTCAGAAATCCAATGAAATGATCCCAAATTCAAGAATGAAGGTGTTTCCAAGCTCCTGAGGTGAAGTGGACACCAAAAGCAAGCAATAGTTGCCTCTACAAGTCAATACGGAGTCTCTGTCATCGAACGGAATAGGGAAAAATTTTAAAAATGGCTTTTTCTTTGAAAACACTTAACATGCTCTCAAAACCACTTCGCAAAACCAAAGTGACTTTTCCAAAGGTTCCTTCAAGATCTTTGCGCACTCGGATGCAAGTAAAATCACCCACAAAGCCTCCCACAGAGCTTCTCCTTCCACCCACAGAGCTGCTGAGCTTCCAGGCATTCACGCACGCTCAGCTAGATCACCCAGGCTCTTAAAAGTTTGTCATTGCCTCCTCGTCCTCCTTGGTGGAAAGAAGTGGATCTTTTTTTGGAGAAGTTTTATAATAAGCACACTTCCTTTCCTGGACTACCTGATCCTCCTTCCTATGAGCCTATGGTAATTCAACTTGGCTAGCTACACAACAGGAGCACTAGCAACAACAATTGCCACCAGGTGCATGGATTGAGGAGGTATTTTCCACTGAGCAATGCCCTGAACAACAAGTGGTGGATTGGTCAAACCCACATCCTTTGTAGTGTGGCTGATGAATATGGAGTAGGATCGCAGGCTGAAGATTTAGTTGCAAAAGAGGCAGCTGGAAACTATTGGTGCTAGTTCGAGAGGAGGAGAACTGGCAAAGCAGTTGCTGAAGGAGTGCCATGAAAGTAGTGATCTAGGACTGAGCAAGGTGGGAGTAATTGATGCACTTGTTCAGTGTATTTTTAGTTTGGATGATGAGTAGAGATCCGGCGATGGCTTTTGGGTGGCCTCGTAGAATTAAAAAACACCCGAAGTGCGGGATGCTTTTGGACAGGCAAAGATAAAAGGTACCCAGAGTGCTATGTGCTATTGCACAGGCAGGGTAAAAGATAACCGGAGCACTATGTGCTATTGCACAGGCAAGGTAAAAGATAACCGGAGCACTGTGTGCTATTGCACAAGCAGGCAGGCGATGAAAACAAAGGACGTTCAGATAGGCATTTATAACTAATGATAGTTCATGTTTTTCTGGATGGATTTGGAAATGAGATGCTTCTAATTCATGTGTATTGACTGAAGGATTAAGATTAACTTACTGCACCTGTTTCTCTGCCGAGGCTACGCCCAAAATGATTGTTGCACTGATGCACATGCACTATTTGTATCTATCATAGGGATGGGTATCTGTTATGGATTTGCACAGTCCACCATGAGGGCCATGTGTTATTGTATAACCATGCGGCTTAGTAGCAGTGACTTTAAGGGGTGTGTGAGGGTAGGTTAGCCACAATAATTATCGGTTCAGTCCTCCAAGCGGTTGAGTCTTCAACAGCCTCTTCTCTAATCGACATATGGTTCTTGTACGCATGCTATTACTAGCATTCCGACATTGTTCTTTACCCTGTTGTTGTGAGAGCTCTTGCTCCGAAATACACAGATCCTCACTGTTATGTCTCTATTTGCATTCTCGATATTCCTTTCCCATAGCGTATGCGCGTAGTTATGACACTACTATAACATACCGCCAGCAAAGGCATGACGCCCATCTCACGTAGCCTCCTATGAAGAGCATGATATCCAAGGAGAGTAGCTTCTCCCATCTCCTCCTTTATAGGGTCCCATCCATAATCTTTTGCTTGCATTAAATTGAAGATTATTATTTTTAAATAAATATGGAATATGAGTTAAATAATATTTTTAAAATATACTTATACTCACAAATTGAGCAAGAAAGGTTTGCTTTCCTCCTTTGCCCAAGCATTGCACTATCCCCTTCTCTATTCTTTTGCATGCTGCATCCTTTTAATGTGTCCATGCTTACATTTTTTGTGTGATATAAAGGTAAAAATCAACTGTTGAAAATAAGGGCACTGGTGATGTGTGTAAATACAATGAATTTCAAGCTGAATATGTGATATATTAAATTTAATAGAATGATTTTCAAGTTACCTTTTTGTTTCTTATTTGTTTATGAAAGAAACTTCATGAGGCCTTTGATACATTCAAAGGCCTCGTGGGATTTCCCACACGTGCTTTTCACTTGCATTAGATCATAATAGAAACTTGAAAATTGTTAGGATACTAAATGCAAGAGAAGAGTGTTTTGCATATAAGACATCCATATAAACTAGTACAACTAGGAAAAAAAGATGAGATTAATTACATAATACAAGTACCACATTGTCAATAAACTAGAGTTTTCTTATCTTTGATAATGGTTTGCAAACCCGAGATCTCAAGCAAATTCCATTTGCACTTTATATTCATTAAAGTGTTTTTCCTAGCTTATGCAATGGTGGGTACTATGCTCAAACAGATTCTCATATACATTATATATTCAATAAAGAGTTTTTTAATAGCTTGCATAGATATGGTTTGTAAAACTATCATATTAAAATAGAATCTCATTGTAATTTTATTTTCATTAAAGTATTTTTCATCGCTTTTGTAATGTTTTGGAAAAGATAAGGTACTAATTGTTCAAAAAAATGTTATGACATGTTTGTTTTCCATATAGGATATGGATTCTGGAAATGAGTCATCAGGTACACCATCACCACCACCTATACATGGGCTCTCTAGCACCCATGTCCCCTAGTAGTAGCTACCATCATCCACAGAGGAGGATTCTCCATTATGAGATACCCAATGCAGATTTGAGGAGAAGAGCACATGTTGGTATGTAGATTGCAAAGGCCTTCTCCATAGCATAAATTAAGGATATGTGGCGATCATGAGATGTTTAGAGGTAGATGACCAGGTGCACCAATACCCACGGTATATATATCTTTAATACATTCTTTTAAGATCTATTGTTTTGTCTTGCTCCATAATTTTATAACTTAAGAATGTATAAATATGAATGATATTTAAGGACACAAAGACAAGATTGCCTCAAATCACACTTAAAGAGGAGGAGCAAGAACATTCATTACATGATCTTGATGATATTTCTAGCAATTTTAGTGGATGTTTGACTCGTTGTAGGCATGCGATGTTAGCTTGCAGCAAGATATTAGTGCACGACCATCATCAACATAAAGTACTGGTGCTATGATAGATACCTCTGGCAACTATCCATTTCCTTCTAGGTTGGCACAGCTTGTAAGGAGTTATGATTGCAATGCATATATGGTGCTGGGCTACAGCATGACCTTCCTTGTGATCAAGAGGAGTTCTCTTATTATTGTCATCAATACATGATAGCTCCATCTACTCTCAGTGGTACTGGTTGAGGATTATATATCTTGTGGGATGTTTATGTACCGAGTGATCATGTTGCCATTTTGTGGCCCTGAGTGTTCATGGGGTGATTCTCATCTGCTATCTAGATATATGCTTAGTTTGTCAACATATGGATTATGCATGGATGTTGCATCTCCTTGAGAGGAGGGGGGAGCAACTTATGCTAATTGGGTATATGTAGATGGCAGGCCTTATACACAAGGCAACATCGCAGGATTTATAAATAGCTCCATGGGATATAAAGGTAAGACGAATTCTATATATGAGGAACGTGTAGGACATGATTCTAACTATAGGCTTCGTCCTGTAGGGTGATACGTGGTGGTTGCAGCCATAAGGAGTCTATCCGCATTTGTTTGTACATTATTCATCTCATAGGGAGATACCTACTCGCAGGTGACAAAAGTTAGCAAGATTATCCCTAGATGTTCCATCATTGCCCAAGAAATGGATAGCTTCTATGCTAGCCATATGGATTTTCATACTTGGAACTCTCTTATACAATGCAAAATGATTTTTAGTAATTATCTATGAGGATGAAAGTAAATCAAACATCAAAATGTCCTTTTCATGATATATGATTTTGTATGAGATTCTATGAGTAGTTTTTTGTTTGGTTTTGGGATCGGTTTTAATATGTAAATTGAGGATGAAGATAATGAGATGGATGGAAATGTAAAAACATGAGATGGATGGTTTTTCATGATATAGGATTCTAACAGATTTGTAATCATTTATAATATGTGGATTGAGAATGAAGATACTGCGATGGGTGGCAACGTAAATATGGATAGATAGTTTTTCATGATATATAAGTATGCATGGGATTTTTTTGATTGGTCTTCTAATCGGTTTAATATGCAAATTGAGGATGAAGATAATGAGATGGATGGCAATGTAAATATCATCTTAGGTCCTCACCATGGACCTCATATTTCTCAATTATCACGAGAACACATCAGGATAATTAAAGAGAAGGTGCCTGCACTATACCAATGTCTAACATCGAGTATGATAAATCCTAAACAATTATTGGACAATGAACAAGAGAAAATGTATGATGATGGACTCAATTATATGTTTGATGATTGGTTTACTCATGATGTCAATACCAATAAAAACAATGGTGTGGATAACATTGCAAAGTTGAAAAACGAAGCTACAACTCCAACTTATGAAAGTGCAGCTGTATCAAGACTTTAAGCAAGCCTTCTAATCATGAATCTACAAGCACAATTTGGATGGAGCAATACCTCTATATCAACACTCTTCAAGTAAGCCAAAAGCTACTTAATCCTTACATAAGGGACTATGATTTTATGTCTTTCACTTAGTTGTTTTTCTCTATCTTGTAGGTTACTACATACAAAAATATTTCCACAAAACAATACTCTACCTGCATCAAGGATGGAGGCAAGTTCACTAATCGCTTCATTAGGAATGGAATATAAAAGCTATCATGCATGTCCCAACGATTTCATTTTATACAGAGAAAATTTTAAGAACAACACAAGCTATCCCCAATGTGGAGAGTCGCGCTACAGAAGTGATAGCAATGGTTAGTGATCCACCAACGTGCAAAGAACATTCTTGAGGCACTTTCCAATCATACCACTACAAAACATATTTCAACATCAAATGTTGGGACAATACATGGGATGGCATGCGAAGAATTTAAGTACTAACACTTGCATGAAGGATGACTTCCTAGTGGGCTAGCCATTTGGCTCTACTTGGGGTTCAATTCTCCATAAGTTACAATGATTTGAAGATAAAACACTAAGCATTTATTATATAATTGACTTGGAGAACACAACGGAATCACCAAGGGGTGGTTGCCAATATCTATGGACTTTTGGTAGTCCATCTGTCGATCATTTGTTGGTCCATTGTCAGTCATCCATTCACTCAAATGGTGTTTCCTCTTCATTATGTGATTCTTGTCCTCATGGTAGCCATCATGCTTCCCATGTCACCATCTCTTAGAACCCAAGTCCCCCCCCCCCCCTAACACTCTCCTCTTAGGGGGTCTTACAAATGGGGAGGCAACCCCTTAATTTCTAACAATACCCTAAGAAGAGAAAGCAGAATAAGAACTTCTTCCTTTGTGCCCATGCGTAATCATTCCAATGAGTGAATTCTATAATTGCCATGTGGAGTCATTGTCCTTGGACCTCATGTAACGTCTTGAAATCACAGTCCTTTTTTGGTCCATCTTATCATATAGGAAAAAAGAGATTCAGGCTTGTTGCCTAATATTCTATAGGAACAGAGGACTCTCCCTCATTCTGCTAAGCCTCATCAATCATCCTTGACCTGGGGATCATCATCCTCATGCTCAGCCTCAGAAGCATCCTCTGCATCATTGTCAGAGTGCTCATGTGATCGAAATCCAAGATACGGTTCAGGATTGCAATCTACCCTAAACTTGTTAAGAAAACACAAGTTTGCATTAACAAATAAAGATCTTTCACCTTTTGAACCCCAAGCCTTTTACTCTTTTTTGTTGCAATGTTCCCAAAATTACTCCAGAACCGCTCAACGGGTGAAGAGCTAGCCCCTTGGCTGAGTATACAAATGGACATACCCTACAACAGTGGTGTATCTACCCCATAGCCCTCCCACCAATGAATAGAGGAAATCTTGAACACCTCTGCCTGTGCATCCTCCAATCCAAATAACCCTTTTCCTTGCCTATAAAATGACAACTCCTCCCACACCTTCCTCCTATCATTTGCATTGCATCTACTCCCTCACCTTCCTCCTATCATCTGCATTCCATAAAGTCATCTCAATATCTACTCCCATCCTTGCACCACCTCCTTATCTATTTCTATCCCCTTCCCTTGAAATTTTGGATCCAAAACAAAGTCTGTAGCCTCTAAAGGTGAATGGTATAATCCATCGAGAGGTTACAAGTGCCCTAGTCTCCTCCTTCAAGCATATAAGTCATCAATGCCCTGAATAGTCTCAATTATCCTAACCAACCCTTCATACATCTTACCAATGCAAGGAATATCCCCATCAATAAGCCTCAACATCAAAATAATAGGCTTTCATACCCGAAGCAAGAGGAAAAAATCATCCCAAAATATGTCATCCAAGACAATGGTCTTGCATCTTTGAGTCCTTACAGTGCTACACTCATGCCATGTGTCCCACTCACTTCTTGAAATGGCAAGCTATCTCAATTGAATTTTCAACTTAAGAAGATGCCTCAACATGATGAAATTATATGTAAAGAGCGTCTCAAAATACTTCAAGAGATTCTTGTTTGGGGATATCTTGCAAAAAACAGCCAAGATGTAGTGGTGGCACATGATGAAAGAGAGAACATGATTACCCATATCAAAGATAGGATCCACCCAATCCAACTTACCAATATCTTTCAAGAGATTATTCAGCCCATGTTCTATGTAAGGAGTGAAAGTAAGATGAGGGTACTTCACTTCAAGAATCCTCCTCGTTGACTTGTTGGCATTCTCACCATCTAAAACAAAGTAGACGACTTGCTGTGCCCCCACATACTCTATACAATGATGCCCTGAATAGAGTGGCTCCTAGTGTCACTCCATCCATCTCCCATCAATGTGGTGACATTGCGTCTCAGCCATATGTCTTTGATGGGAGCCAAAGCATGCTCTATGGCTATCTTCTCTGTCACCAATATGGTGGTGCACAATGACTCACGAAGTGTAAGATGGACCAAATGCTGCAATCTCCTTCACCATATCAATGAAGTAAGGATTGTGGGCTTTCACTATGGGCACATCTGCTCCATAAAAGAATCGGCCCATTACTTCATCTACCGTGACCTCCTCCCAGTATGCCATGAGGCCACAAGGCTAGCATGCAAGACTCTCAAATCGCCCGAACTGGCAGCCCTTGAAGGTGTGGATGAAGCTCTACTCCCGAAGAAGAAGGCAAAAATAGAAGAAGCAAGAGTTGCTACACCTAGGGCTGGTGGTGGTATTGGTGGTCGACCTCGAGGATCAAGAATGGTAGGTTTCTTGTTTGCCTCCTTGTCCACTCTCTCTCCAAGTGCCACAAAATGTGCATGGTCATGATTGGAAACATCAGGGCGGCTGAGCACTGAGTAGTGAGCAGAGAGAGAAGGGGGCTGAAGGGAGTGGAAGGAGTAGAAGGGAGTGGAAGGAGAGGGGGCTGAGTGGCTAAGTGGAAAGTGATGGGATAGATGGGACGACATGAGGGGATGGGGTGGGTGGCATTGGATGAGAGGAATGGAGATGGGTAGTGGGCAGGTAGGTAGAATATGGATGTAGATGGGAGATATATGAGGATAGATGGGGGATGGAGATAGATGGTATATAGGGAGTGGGTAGGAGGTAGATATAGATATGGGTTGCATATGAGCTAAATTTAGGGGAGAAGCATATAGGAGTAGATATGGACTGCATACCAGGGATAGATGGGGGATACATATGGGCTGAAATGGGTTGAATTTAAGGTGAGGGATAGATGAATATAGGAGGTAGGTATGGGGTGCATGTGGTGTTGGAAAGGTCACCTCCCCAGGCCTACAAATGAGGAGAGCATGGGGGAGGGAGACCTAGGGTAAGATCTGCCCAGAGAAGAAACTAAGGTGGAGAGGGGGTTGCCACATGGGCAACACCTCATAGAGAAAGAGAAGAGGCTATCACATGGGTAGCACACAGGCTGCCATGTGGGCAACAAGCCAGGGCACATACCTGGAGGTACAAAAGCAACCTAGAGCAAGGTCTCTGGGGTGAATGGATCTGCAGCAGAAAGGGAGGATGACAACATTCATTTTTTATGTCATCTCTAGCACCAAATTTCACTGACATAGCTTTATCTATCTCTTCGGGTATGGAAAACATTGTGCCAATTCTATCTAACCCTTGAAAATTTCCCACATTGTAGGACAATTTCTAAAAAAGGTTCCAATTGGCATTGTGACGGGGTAGTTGATCAACTGGCTAGGGCGGCACTATTCAATTGGGGTTGAGTTGCATGTAGATCCATTACACTTGGGTTGGTGGTGGCTTCAATCATCGTGTCAATACCGTGTGGTGTTAGTTCCATGCCCTCTGCTATTGCTCTTTGGTTTGTGTCAAATTTTTCATGTTAATGTCTTACCCATTCCTTCAAGGCTTCATACCGAGCTATCTCCATGTTGGCATTGGGATAGACTTTGCTTCTTGAAGCACCGGGGCCAGATGTGCTTGGTGTTGATTCACTTTGTGTTGGGGTTGGCAAGGCTTGTTTGGCTTTTAGACTCTTTACTTTTTGAGCATAAATTAGTTTTTCTCGTGCTACTTCCTTTGGGACTCTTTGCTTTTTTAGCATAAATTAGTTTTTGTTGTGCTGCTTTCTTTTTCTTTCTTGATATCACTAGTACATGTTGGGATACAAAACTTTGTGTAGCTACACTATGATTCTCAATGCCAACTTTGATTCATTGGGCTATTGAGGCTTTGCTCTGAGTGGGGAATCCATGCATGCATGCCCAACTCCACAATCTCTACACATAGGCTAAAATGTACTTGGGCTTCCTTTGTGTCGGCACTCAACAATTTGATGGTTTTGTCCACATCCGAAACACTTAATGGATGCTCAATATGTGGTTGGTCTTACTTAATTGGCATACATCGTAAATGAATGCTTCAGCACCATCCATGTAATACATGGGGTATCCTGTTTCATAGTAGTTGATTGGGATTTCTTAGTAGTTGAGGCACTAGTGTGCTCACAGGGATGGATTGACCCATGGCACTTGTGCATTGGATGCGAGTGTTGGCTGCCTCTGTAAACTGTAATTGGTGCTTATATACTACAATTTGTGTGCTTGTTGTTGGTACTAGTGGGGCCAGGGTTGTGCAACCATCATATTATAGAAGCATGTGTTGACCTTGTGGCCTGCAACATTGCAAATGACACACCATAACCTTGGGGGTTGGGCCACTTTAGTTAAATTGAGTCCTTAGGAGGATTGGGCACTCATTGGCCGTGTCGTTGGCCATACAGTGTGGGCACCATACATTCTCTCTTCTTGCATATTGTCGACTTGTAGATTTTGCTCAATGGCCTGCATCATTTCCTCCTTCACCCTTAAGGCCATGGCTTCCACCCGATCCTTAGTGGTGAGATTCTTTGTGGAAGTGCTTCCCTTCTTCACCCTTAAGGCCATGGCTTCCACTAAATCCTTAGTGGTGCGATCCTTCGTGGAAGAGCTTCCCTTCTTGGAAGATTTCTTGTCATGATGAATTGATTTTTAGTCATCACTATAGCTATCACAGGCAGTCATGTAGTCCTCAATATCAATTGAAGCTTCACGAGCATTGCTAAAATGCGCATAGTTGCTGAGATTTTTAATATCTTTGCATGTTCCGATTTTCTCTTTTTTGTGCATTTCCATATTTCCCAATTGGAGGGTTGGATAATTTTGTAGCCTCTTAGTTTGGAACCTTTTTTTGAATTGTTTGGATAGCACTGCGTAGCTCTTTCCTCTAGAAGAAGTTCTAGGTACCATTCTAAGGCCCCATTGGTTAAGGCCATGGGAAACCAGTTAGCTTTAGTTTAATTTGATTGGTCACCTCTAGCACAATATGTTACATCAAAGAGTTGAAGGAATCTTACAGGATTCCCTCATCCATTGTACTTTGGCATTTTTGATTTACCAAAGTGTCTTCTCCTAGGATTGTTGTTATTATTATTGTTGTGTTCTTGATTGACTAAATCTTTGGGATTTGCTTGTCATCTAGTACTTGCAGAGTGTCAAGGGTAGGAGAAAGATAGGTAGTCGCTAGCCTTCTTCCTGATCTGTGCATACACCATGCTTAATTGTGGCTTTCGAGTGAGTTAATATGATTGCAAAGTCTGTAATTGATTTCAACCTTCGTATCCCAAAAATGGTAAAAAATATGTGATCGATGGATCAAAATAAGTGCCTACATGGCAGCGACTACCGAGGCCTAAAAAGATCCCAAAAGTTTTTTAATTTAGATCTTTGCATGCGTCAAATCTAAGTTCGATCGGGGTGCAATTTGGCCTCCAAATGACCAAGATAAGGGCCCTCAAAGAAGGGGCTAAAATGGGCAATTTTTTAAACAAAGGCCATTCTCTCTTTCTTTTTTCTAAAAAGTAGGATGAAGACCCAACTTGCCTAATGTACTATAGTTAGTTTTGTCTAACCTATGGGTTAGTTTCTATCCTTCTCTCTCTCTCTCTCTCTGTGTGTGTGTGTGTGTGTGTGTGTGTGTGTGTGTGTGTGGACTGTGGAAGTGAGGGGGGCACAATGATCGAAAGGCTAATCAACAATGCGCGCAGTGTCCTAAGCATGGTGTGAGCATGATTTTTGGTGCAGGCGGTATTTTCAATATAGTGGATGCAAATCGATAGCGTTAAGTGTGATTTTTTATGCAAGCGATATTTTTAGTGTAGTATATGCAAATCGACACCGTTGAGGCAAGTTAACGATAGTGACAGATGGGGAGCATTGATGGTAGGGGCGGTGGTGATGTGATGCTTTTGGCGACACTTGAAGATCGACATGCTGTGCTTGAGGGTGCACAAGGCATGGCACCAAAAGGTTGTACAACATGAGCGCTTGTGCCACCTAAGGGCAGTAAGTAGTAGCAGCTACCTGAGGGCATGCAACAGGTAGTGACAATTGCCTAAGGGCATGCAGCCAGCAAGATAGTTTCCTGAGGCAATTAATGAGTGGGGGTGAGAGCGTGCAGCGAGAAGGGAAGAGAGGAGGGGGGTTAGAGAGAGAATTGGAGAGAGGGTTAGGGAGAGGAGACAAGGTGAGAGGATGGAGGGGGGGAAATGGTGAGGGGTGGTGGGGGAGGAAAGGGGTTATGGAGAGAGAAAGGGGTGGTAAAGGGAGAGAGGGGGTGGCAGTGGTGGAGAGAGGAAGGTGGTGTGAATGGAGGGATAATGGGGGAGATAGTGTGGGGTGTATGGAGAGAGGAAGGGGGTGGGAGAGAGAGAGAGAGAGAGAGAGAGAGAGAGAGAGAGACAGAGAGAGGGGGGGGGGAGGGAGGGAGGGAGGGAGGGAGGAGAGAGAGAGAGAGAGAGAGAGAGAGAGAGAGAGAGAGAGAGAGAGAGAGAGAGAGAGGATGGAGGGGGGGAAATGGTGAGGGGTGGTGGGGGAGGAAAGGGGGTATGGAGAGAGAAAGGGGTGGGAGAGGGAGACAGGGTGGAGAGAGGAAGGGGGTATGAATGGAGGGATGATGGGGGAGAGAGTGTGGGGTGTGTGGAGAGAGGAAGGGAGTGGTAGAGAGAGGACTGAGGGTGGTGGTGGTGGAGAGAGGAAGGGGGTGTGGATGGAGGGAAAATGGGGGAGAGGGTTTATGCCTTAAATGGTGGAGAAGTCAGTGGTGGAGATCGAGGGGGGAGTGGGACGATATGGACAAAAAAAGGGTTGTGGTAGTAGGGATGGAGATGGCGGGAGGTGGAGGTGGAGGGGGGTGGGAGGAGATGGATGAAAAAAGTGGTGGTGATGGTGGGAGATGGACAAAAAAAGTGGTGGTGGAGGGGATGGAGAAGGTGAGTGGAAGGTGGAGGGTATGGATGCCAAAAAGTGATGGTGGGGTGAAGGCAAGTATTTGACGAAAAAGTGGTGGTGGAGGGGATGGAGAAGGTGGACAGAAAGTGGAGGATGGAGGGGAGGAGTTTGACGGAAAAGCTAACTAGGATTCCAGGGAGTTCAAGGTTGAGGAGTACAAAGCTAGTCTCCTTCGTGATTTCAAGGGGTAGAGGGGACAAGGGAGGAAGGAGGAGATGGAGGGAGGTGAAGATAGAAGGAGGAGTTCTAGAAGGGAGGAGGAGGAGGAGGAGGAGGAGGAAGGAGGGGGAAAAGGAAGGAGGAGGAGGAGGTGCAGTAAGGGGGAGGAGGAGGAGATGGGAGTAGTAAGAAGAGGAAGGAGGGGGAAAAGGAAGGAGGAGGAGGTAGAGTAAGGTGGAGGAGGAGGAGATGGGAGTAAGGAGTACAAGGGTAGGGAGTGCAAGGGTAAGGGCATGCTAGAACATGGTAGTGTAAGGGAGCATGAACACAATGGAGATCAATCACATGAACACATAAGTGAACTTGAACACTGAACTGCAAAGAGTGAGCTTCATTCCATTGAGAGAGATTTATACATGTTGGTTCTGAACACTGAACCGCAAAGAGTGGGAGATTCATTCCATTGAGAGAGATTTATACATGTTGGTTCCTACACAATTCGTAGGAACCTCAATGGTGGGACCTCTTTTGTAGCAAACCTCTTGGATAAGCGTCCCTCCACTTTTTGGGGGACCTCTTGGGCCTCTACAGTTTTTGGGGGACCTCTTGGGCCTCTACACTTTTTGGGGGACCTCTTGGGCCTCTACACTTTTTAGGGGGGGACTTATAGGGTCTTTACACTTTGTGGGGGGACCTCTTGGATCTCTACACTTTTTGGGGGGACCTCAAAAAGTGTAGGCTTTTAATATTTCTCTCTCTAGTTTTAGTATGTCTCTCTCTAGATCCTGATTTTGCAAGTACCATTGGATCTTTTTCAAAGAGGATTTTGGATAACCTCATCCTTTTAGATTCATCATACCATCTTTCAATCTCAAGATATTACAAGCGAAGCTTTGTCGCTACTCTACACACACACTTAACTGTACTTCTGGCCCTTGTTGCTACATGGTTAACACCATTTCTCTATAAATCCATGTATTCTCTAACTACATTTTCATTTTGCGATTGGGCATTCGGGTGGAGGAGCTAGTTCTTCTTTATTTTTGCATTGCATTGGGGTTGAGATACTTTCTCTCTAGTATGTCTATACCTATGATCCTTCAAATGTCACATGGTGTATCTTTCTCATTTTCATCATACAATGTAATATCCATCTCTCTAAAAGCCTTCAATATCTTCATACAACCTTGAGCATAATTATAGGGAGATCTTTGTTTCATCAAATGGATATGTTGGCATGCCTAGGGAATTTTGGTGTCCTCACATGAAGCTAATTCTTTTGTGGAGATTCACCATGCATGATTTCCCAAGTTGTTAGCACATCTCAAATGTGGCTTTTGGTTCAATCCAAGCAAGAGATAGAAAGTGTTCAAATGTAACTATTTCATCTACATATAACCTATCACCTCCCAAAATCACCTCCCAAAGCCATAGAAGCAACAATAAAGGCTGCGATTGAATACATTATGGTTCTATTCCTACACGTGAATATAGTGAATCTCCTTTGTCAACATGCTTGAGAAAGAAGAGGTTGCACATTGATAAAAGATTAATTAGTTATGGGAGGAGGTGGAGGACGTATTTCATATACAAGGCTTAGGTGAAGGAAACAAGCCCCACAATGTGTTGTGTTTGTATAAGAAGAGTTAGGAAGAGAAAGTTAAAAGCCATGAGGACACAATACCGTGATTTGAATCATGAGAGCAACAAGGTTATTACTTGAATGTAGGAATTACTCCTCTAAATAATGATTAGGCTGAGTATGCAAATCTACAGATCGACATTTTAAAACATTCATAGCTTGGAGAATGTAAGGCTGCAATGTGTGCAAAAGAGGATAAGATGCTTCAAAAGTCCACGTCTGAGGTTTACACTTGTACGAGGAGGAGACAATAGAAGGGGATTAAAGTTTTCTAGCTAGTGATATTTTAGTAGACTATGGGGGGAGGGGAAACTCAATAATGTGAAGATACTAAATAAAGTAAGGATTTGGGTACATAGTATATGTCTAAACCTTGAGCCAGGTGACATAGTAGAAACCACTACCAAACGAGATACTAATATTTATATATGTACATGTGGTCCCTATGTGGTCTCTTTAATTTTTTTTGACAAATGTTCAACAATTTGAAAAATACAAATAAATATTTCAGAATCTTTATAATTGGAATGCACCAAAAGAAGACCAATATACCACACTATATAAGAGTTCCAAAAGAATTGAAAGAGCAAATTTATGCAGATGCATCTGCCTTGTGTATTATAAAAAACTTCAAGTAAAGGTGTCTTTCAATTATCCCAACGTATACAATGATCCAAATTTTCTAGTCACAATGATTCATTGCATTATGACATCATGGGAAGGTCCTCTTCCAAGCACATTATATTTCTGGCTTGAATATACAACAAATAAAAGTAAAAAGTAGACCTTCCTTGTAGACGTGTATTTGCTTATGGATAAGAAAATTATTGATAAGTTCAAAGTTGGACTATTCTTGGTTGGGCATACTCATGATCAGACCTATCCAAATATTCAATACATTCTCTAAGGAGATTGAAAGGAATGAATGCGTTCACTTTGATAGAGATCATGGTATTTATGAAATAATCTTATACTCCATAGCTAATGTGTATCACTTGAATGAGATTGTAATTTTAAGAAGTTAATACTAGTGGCGAAGGTGAGGAATATTGTATCAGCATCATATCTCATACGAAGAAGAGCAAGTCAAAGAATATATCCATACAAAAAATAATATACCTCATTTCCAAATTGGATACCTCACATCATTCATGTCCTTTGTTCCTGTCTATGAAATCCTTATGTCAATGCAAGAACCTTTATAGACTAATAGTAAGATCAAGCAGGCACATGCTCAAGGAAGGGATATCAACCATAAATTGTGCACATATAAAAATAGATGTTTGATGAGAAGTGAAAAACATATTTTAGAAGCAAGATTTTGCGATGTGGTGGAATACTTATTTTGAAGACCATGTCCTAATCCTTGGTGGTTGGTTCCAAGACTATGAATACTACTTTATGCAATTCATTTTTATGCTTAACACCCTCCGCTACTTCAAGACAATTTGCTCAACCTTTATTGCTTGAGGTAGAAGCTTGTGCAAATCTATCCACACTAGAAACGAGTTACTGGAACGAGGATGAGTATCAAAAGGTTGGCTCTATGATTGCAAGTCTTTCGCAAGAAAACCCTTGTATTCATTTTCATTTGCAAAGGTTATGGAAACCTACAAGATGGAGCAAATCTGGCTTCCATCAAAGTGCAATGGTTTAAAACTACCAAAGCTAACCCACTAATGGAAAATATGTTCATGAATGAGCTACAAGTCCCAAAAACTGAAGAACAAGGAGTGCCAAGATCTCAGCATCAATTGGTGTTCTTAATCAACAAACATAGTATGATTTTCACCTTACAAATGATAAACACCCTAAAAAGAAGACAATAGACATCCTTTTTCAAAAGGTTCGATCATATGTCACACATCTTGTTGGCTCCTCAATATTAATTGGCATGCAAATGAAAGCCGCATTAGGTCTCTCAATAGGAATAAAAAGAATACTCTTGCTGATAGTGCTAAGAAGGATGAATCATCCACTTCATCTAGTTATATTGACTATCTTGATCGTAATGTAGATGTTGATCAAAAGAGTATGCACTCGTAGAGTAAAAGGATCTACATTGTGTGCTTGGCTCTGTAACAATAATAAAAGTTCATACCATCTTCAACAATATTGTATCAAAAAATTGGACCAATTTAATACTCTTTTGACTACAAGAAAAACAATATATGACAATCTACTAAGCTTCTAAGAATTATTGAAACCATGTGAGCTTTCTTAACACCTAATTAATACTATAACATGACATAAAACATCATGTTAATGATTTGAGAAAACACAAGAACAACTTTTAGAATTCCCTTATCCATGCTCAATGTACATTACCCTTACATTATGATATTTATTAAAAGGAGGAAAAACAATAACGTGTCATGGTTAGACCATATTCAATAGTGTTTGGTGGATAAGACTCACGATAGGTACAATTCTAGAAAACTTTCCCTCTCAAAATTTTTTTAATTAAAACATTTCCTTGTCCATGCTCAATCTACATGACCCAAAAACCATGAAACAAGTCATGGAGGGATGAAAAACATATCATCATCTAACCCTCTTTGAAATTGATAAGTGAGTACACATTTTGAATTCGAATTTGGCATTTGATTGGGTATAAGTGAGAAGTTAATTGTGCCTGAGAGGGTTTTATGAGTTTAATTTAGTATCTTATAGTCCATGTAAAAGACATCTTTAATATGTCACTAAATTTCTACCAATTTGCTCATCTCAAGACATAAATGTCCCAAGAACTTTGTCATGTTACCAAAGTAGTTAAGATTGCCACAAAAATTAATCTTAAACTTAGGTCTTTTTCTTAGTGAAACTATGCAATTGTTCAGAAAATTTGGGGATATGCTATAGTGTTTAGAAAATCTGGGGAAAACAATCTTAGCTTTTTTATTTTAAAAAATTCCATTTAGTTCTCGTTTATGCATGATTTTACCCACTTTATACATGATAGCATTACATGATAAGACTGCATCATATACATGGCACTAACCCATAAACTTGTTAACCTCCTAAGATGGACGTCTCCCTTTGTTGATCCTAAAATGTGCCATCACACGTCACCTTCTAGGACCTATGGCAGCAAAGATCGTGGCATCACAAAGGTAATCCTTTCTTAATCCCTAATGGGTCGCTCATGCTCTAAATTTTGTATTATCGAAATGAGACATGCTTTTACTGAAACTATTTGCAAATCGCTTCTAATTTTGGAAGAAAATTCTAATGAGCGTAGGGAGAGAGGAGGTAGGTGAACGAAGGGAGAGAGAGAGACTAGGTATTAATGGGATGAACGAAGGAGAGAGCGAGTGACTAATGTATTGATGGGCTGAGCGGAGGAGGGAAAAGGACAGAGCGACTGAGAGAGACTGAGGTATTAATGGTCAAAGGAGAGAGAGTGAGAGGCTACGGGCTAAGCAAGTGAGAGACTGAGGGCTCTCTATATACGCGCGCTGCAGCCAATCTGAACCTTCTTGAGACGAATATTTGAAATCCCCTTGCATTTATATTGATTGCCTTATCACCTTCCGCCACAAATACTAATAGAGAATAAAACTCATCATGGGAACCGATTATATATGGCCTTACCTCAATCATATTATTCGCCTCTCCCCCATTCCACCACAAATACTGATAGAGAATAAAAAACTCATCGTGGGCAGCACCTATTATATATGGCCTTACCTTAATCGCCTTATTCACCTTACCTTAATCCCCTTACTCGCCTCTACCCCATCCGGCCACAAATACTAATAGAGTATAAAACTCATCGTGGGCACCTTTTTATGTATTGCCTTACCTTAACCCCCTTATTCGCCTCTACCCCGTCCGCTACAAATACTAATAACTCATCGTGGGCACCTATTATGTATGGCTGCCAAGAGACTGAAGGTAGCCTGCATCCCACTCCACACAGTTCCGTAACAGCAACTATACGAACTTGAACAACTTCCTCCAACTTGAGGAGAATGTTGCCCACTTCATGGTCTTCCTTTCTTCATCTATAAGAGGCTAAGGCCGTTGGCAACATCTAAAAAAGCTGCCTCTCTTCCCACAGCTTCTTTAGTGCCTAGCTGCTCTCCTAGCACATATGATGTAGAGTCGTGCAAAATAAGTGACTTCAGGAGAGTTTTGGTTTACTATTTTGACAACCTTACTTATTTTCGATGGCTGCACAGGTTCTCCACTATCAAAGCTCAATGCACGCATTAATCTTTCTTGACTAAAGCTTCTTTGTGCGGAAATACTTGGTCAAAACCATTGCAAAACAATCAGCTTACCTTAAAGACAGTAAAGTCTAACACCTGTAGAGCATAATTCTTGAAAAGGACTGCAGTACACAATTTCCCCAAACCTTAGTCCTTACAAGCCATTAATAAGATACACTAGGCTAAGAAACAATGGCCAGTCAGTAACCATACCTAGTACGAAAAGCCCTTGTAGGATTAGTTTTCACTGAAACAATTAATCGTGAAGATAAAAATGAGAAATGGAATGGTCGTACACCAGAGGAAGCTTCCGCTGTTGCACTCTTGTCATTTTTATAACATACCTCAATTTAACCTTGCTGTTACAAGTGCTTGCATTTAAAGCCCCTAGAAGAGTAGGCATTGACTGATTTGTTACAAAACCCTAGGGACACTAGTATATGTATATACAATGCAAGGAAGAGGACTTCCAAATATTTCATTACTAATACAACCTCTCCAAATGCTATTGAACGTGTGAGACACGATTTCAGCACTGTCTTGATATTTTCTTGCTTTAAAAATTCAAGCTGAAGAAGAAATTGATGGTGGATCACTAATAGCAGTTGTTGCAATTAGACAGCAGAATGGTTTTAGAATTTGAGTTTCTCATTATACAACTGGGGAGACCAATATAGCAGGTCAAGAGGGTATGACAAAAATTATACAATTAGTCAAAAAGAATAGTTCTGTTGCCACGGTAGCATATAATCCGCAGCTCACAGTAGTATTTAATGGCCTTGGCTAGGCATGCCTTTTCCAGATACTCTGACTTTGTGGCAAAAGTAGAGAGCGTGTCTCTATGAGATACCCTCTCCACCTGCAGAAAGTCGTAAAAGCCTTTTGAGCTTGTACTGGGTTTGCATGTGGAAATTTTTCAGACGGACTAGAAATTTACCAGCCCTAAATAGCATTATCAAGCAAACGTCAACTGTAGCTCAAGACTACAGACTCCAAGAAAAACGGGCAAAATAATCCTCAACCATTCTATAGACGAACGGACTCTGAAATCCTAAACACGATCAACACTACATAAGCTAAAAGCACTTACCATCTGTTCAATAATCGGTCCATTATCCAGTTCTTCTGTCACAAAATGACTTGTTGCACCAATCAATTTTACTCCAGCTTCATAAGCCTGTAACATAGGGCAACATGAGGTGTAAATACAGGATATACAAGTGCACAAGCCAAAAACAAATTAATATAGATAATAATAGAAGCAAGACAAGGCTTCAAATCTTAATGCAAGATCACCTGTTTATACGGATTCGCGCCTTTGAAAGAAGGCAGTAGACCATGATGGATGTTGATTATATCTTTTCCATATGCTTTTAGAAACTCTGATGACAAGATCTGGATATTCATGACAAGCACTTCAATGTTCACACCAAAGTAAGTGTGCAACAAAATTGAAATGCATATATTATGAAAATTTCTCAGTCCACATAGGTCAAACTCGGTCAAATACACCTGTGACTCGCTAGACTAACAGTTTAAGTAAAGGATCTATACCATAGTTCATTTTGCCCAAATGGCTATGACTTGTTAATGGGACAAGTTGCTTATTTAGAATTGTTTATCATGTTTAACTGGGTTATTGTACACATAGTGATAATAGGTATGTAGAATGTCTTTGCCCTTGAAGGATTGAAAGTATGTCCAAAGGGCTAGATTATGGAGGCTGTCATGTCTATCCTGGCCAAAGGAATATCTGAGACAACCCTGCAGCCTAAGTATGTCCAAAGGGCTAGATTATGGAGGCTGTCATGTCTATCCTGGCCAAAGGAATACCTGAGACAACCCTGCAGCCTAGTAGAGCCTAGCTCCCACCAAGGACCCTTGAATCTGATGGACAATATAAATTGCTACTAGGATCCCGTCTTTCAGGGGGGCGTCTCAAAAGAATGCTCTTCCTAGCTTGTCCTGGCAAGGTCAGGTTCTTGAATTTCCTCCAACATCCCAGGAACCTACATCCGATAAGCAAAAACAGCAACCTGTCAGCTATGGTCAGAAGGGTCCTCATTGCTGTCTGCAAGTGGAAGCAATTCAGGTTCTTGAATCTCCTCCAACATCTCAGGAACTGTCCACCCGGCTGCCAACCAGGGGGCCATTGCGGCTCTTGCGTAAGGAACATTCTTTGAGGCCTTACACAGTCACGGGATTCATGCACATTGTCCAGCTCAAGGGATGGTGAATAGGGGCCCCCTGGAATGCAAACTGTGATGATCCCTCCAATTTAGTAGAGTGCAAGGGCGGTTTGCAGGCCAAATAATCCAAAATGTCTACCACTGCACACTAGAGGCATCACTCACTGCAGCCCCACCTTGTAGGTCCAAGTCACGAACATGGAGGCATTACCCCACAATCTAATTCCCTTGCTGCAGATGGTCCTCACCCATTCGCACCCAATACGTAATCTCCCAGCTTCCGGTGTCCCAAGTATAGATGCTAACTCATACACAGCACTCGCTCCATGCATAGCCTACAAGTCACAGCCAAGAGACCCCAACCACTGCCCTACTATCTTCATCAGAGAGTGAAGCCAAAAAGGATCATAGCATACGGATACCCAAAAAAGGATGGCAAACGCTAGCCAATGCTTCAATCAGGCCCCTTTACATCCAGCACCTGTCCAAGTAACTGTCTGGTAGCCTAGTGCCTGAATCCTCAAACAACCAGTATAACCTGTTCTTGAAAGACTGCAGTACGAAGTTGCAGCTCTAAATGGTGTATATTAGAGCTTCTTCTGCTCTGTTCCAGCAGCCAACAGCAGTAATCTCCCCATTCTTCACACTTCTGGCAAGCTAAACCAGTACAGCACCACAAGAAGAAGGTACTCGCACATGCACACTGCTGACTAAGTTCAGCAGTCTAGCAAAAAAAGCATGGAATAATCAAGTCTGAGAAGGCACTGGGACTGCTTGCTGAGTCATGCAGCTAAACCTCTCCTTGCTTTCTTTGCTGGCGCCCCCATGTAACCCAACCTGAACTGCTACAGGAACCTAACCTGCTGCTGACTGCTGCCTGCCTGCTCATGTGACAGGTTGGGCTGTTCTAGGCCTGCTTGCTGATGTGGCTGCCATGCTTGGCAACAGCCTCAGGTACAGTTACCATTAGCTACTTTGAACATATCTCAAATATTACCAACTAATCATTATTAACCTTGAGACCCTCCAACCTTCGCCACTACACTCCCTTAGGGTGTTCCAACTTCCCTAACGCTTAGAGTTTAATATTGGCTCCTGATAGGGTCACATCTTGTCACCAGGATAATGTTAATTGACTTGGGGCTTTTTTAAAGAAGGTACCTCTCCTCCTCATCTTTGCTATCGTATCTGTTGACAGTTAATTACAAGATTGTGTTGAAGGCAGTAACCAAATTCCACAAATCTCATTGCTTCCAAACCAATCCTTTGATATATTTTGTACTGACAAAAAAGCATCACGCTCAAATTTGAAGAAAACATACCGAAGCCCTGCTCTCAGACTCAAACTAGAACAAGAGAATCCTTCCAATATCCGTCCAAAGTCTTGCAAACCTACAATTCATAATCTAATAAATAACACAATCAAAGATATACAAGGCTCTCCAACCTCACTTATCAGATATTAACACAGATGCTGTGATTACGTATGTCAATGTATTTCGACATTGTCATGTTCCATCAGGACAATATGCCAAACAAAGACTACCACTCTGGTCTGCATTCTTTCGAATTCGTTGAAGTGCTCTATCCTGGCCTTTTGGCGCTGGACACCCTCCTTCCAATGCCTTGGATGGATCTAGACCTACCTCAGTGCCAATCAATTATTCTGCACTGACCAGACATTTGGTGACTGCCAACAACTACCTTATTCATTGCCTTTTAAATCATCATCATGCAATTGGCTCCAAGCGGTTGTAGGGGCAATGATGTCCATAGAGGTTGAAGCTTGATAGGACTGGCACAGGATGGCATGGTGGGGTCTTCAACTCACAGAAGTTCAAGGATGAGACGAGCATTCCTAGTCATCTAGAGAGTGGCTCACTAAGCTGAAAAACTTTTTCATCTTCTAACCCCAAGCATGAAGGTAGGAAAATAAAATAGACTAGTTTACACTTGCCTGATTATGACCATTATAGTGTAGACCCTTTGCCAAGAACCTCCAGAATGCTCGACAGTTGGGAAAAATTGGGCCTCAATTACCATATTATTTGTATCTCAACAAGAAAACATCTTCAATTGAGGGCTGCCTAGTCTTAGCTCCATTTCTCTAATTTCTAAAAATCAGTGCTAGCCCTCCCCATTGCAGCCTCTCTATAAAGATGCCTTTAAAGACATATTACACTTAGATAATACAGTATTTCTAAATTGTTACTGTATAACTGTAAAAATTAATTAAGAAAACGAAAAAAACAAGCAGTACATACACTGTCCCTCTTGCAATAAAACAAAAAGGAAACAAAATCAAACAAGAATATTGTTTCAGACACTCTGCAAGAAAGTAATAAAACCCTTCCTGCCCAGGCTTCTAGCTTTTCATCGTCTAACAGAATCATGAGGGCAGCTTCAACTTTGAAGTAAGGACAAAAACACAGAAACAATACCTGCATATAATGAGCCAACACTAAGAAATCTGTACCCACAATAAGATCCAAAATATCCTCTTCTTTCCTGCTGTCCTTGTTTGCAGGTATATAATGGTAGGGTATTTTGTGACGAGCTAGGAATCGAATGACATGTGTGTCTTCTTCTCGCATGTGGTTACTGCAAATGTGATGAAATGTCATCATTTAAAGTCTACATTCTGTTGTAGCAATGCAATTTGAAAGATGCAATCCAAAATGACTGTGACCTTATGACGCAGATAATTTGCACAGGAATCTTTCCTTCTTGCCATTGATATAACAAGTCCACCAAGCAATGGTCCTGCACTTCATAAGGCAAGATAAGCAGAGCTGTAAAAAAGTCTATGGAAAACTAAAATTACGAATCCGTTTTCTGTCTATTTAACAGCACCTTTGAGAACTACATGAGAGCTAACACCTTTCGGGAGACGAGCACAGCAATCCTCAGTGGTGGATCTCTATGAAGAACTCTAACAATTGACTTCTTAGCGTTGAAAGCCTGCTTCAATTTTAAGAAATCGTCATCCATGACATTTCGGGGCCACTGCACAGGATCAAAGACAAACTCACTGGCATACGTATAAGAATGTCTGAAGCCCATGAAAAATGCAAAAATTCAAGCTTAAAGTGCAATGCCATTATTGCTTGAAATTGTGAAAAAAAACTAACTTCCTTGGAGATCCAGGTGCTAGACGAATAAATACTCAACGGCAAGCATGAGATATGCAAGGCTACTTTATATCCAACGCACAGATCGATACAAAATGCCAAGATTTTGTTCTCTAAGAGGCGAATGCAAGTTGACACTCAGGAATCACGAGGGCATGGCATTTCCTTCTTTAGGCGTGACTTTATTCCACTGCCTTACGGATTACGATAAGAAAGCTTGATAAACTTCCATGATATTGCATCCCCACCCCTGAGCTCACTTGATATTTATACAAAGGGTGTGGATGATGCCACACAGATGCAGGAGGCTCACCCAAGGCTCAATACTGGGTACCCTGGTAAGGTTGCCTACAAGCACTTATGAATTAGACACAGGATAAACTCATATCGCAAGGCAAAGAAATCTTCCAGCTATCACAATTTAGCAGTAGAAAGACAAGTTGACAGTGACCGGTTTCAAGTGGATTGCGGCTTGAGGCGTCGAAACAAACATACGAGAAAAGCGTTACTTACGTCCTTGCAAAGAATGCCGGTTGTTTTACGAAGTCCAAATTGACGTAGACTTCGAAATCAAGGATACTAGCTCCTCGGCTGGCGATACACTCGGTGATCTTGGCGGTGATACCGACCTGGTCCTGCAAATGAGGGGCCGAGGTCATTTCCAAGTGCGGTGGAAGGAAATAGCAGTGCTAAGGCAGAGAAACGACGCAATTCTCAGAAAATGTAAGAAGAGTGAGGCGATGCGAGAAAAATGAGAGGGAAGGTACGATAAAGGGAGGAAGAAAGCAAACTGACAGGGCATTCGAAGGCATGGACGCCATGGAGGAGGGGGTCGGGGGGCTTGATAAGGGGGGGGGAGGTGGAGAAGGCAAGCAAAGAGCAATGGCGAGCTCTGCAAAGCAGGGAACGAACACCACCACCCACTCTGTGCATGCTGCTAAGATGATAGATGATGAAGATGAAGATGATGATCATATGATCAACACCACCACCTACAAATTCAACAAGAATGGTCACTAATAGCTTGGTTCTTTCCCCACCTCTGGAGCACTTACAAACATTGCTCCTCCCACCTGCCGCATTCCCGAGCACTTTTCGATCGAACCTCATCCACTTCGAGGGCCACCAGAAGGTCACCTATTTTCACCATGGTTTTTTTTTCTAATCCATCTAACTTAGCACACCCCTTACAGGATTTGAGGGAGGGAATAAGACAGAATGATCCATTCACACTTCCGACCTTGACTATCGGGTGCAATGACTCTCCCGCTAGGCTACTTGCCCATCCCTGATATTTTTATTTGTACCATGGTTGCTTTGAGCTGTTGATGTCTTAGCTTTTACCATGATTGGTTAGAAAATTCTAGAATTGAGTAGGTCTACTATCTCTCTATGAAAGTGGCCCAATCAATGGTGGAGATGAATCCTCCATTGACCTCAAACCTTTGCATGAAGGGAGGGGGTCAATTCCTACAAAAGGAGACACACAAGAAGTTGTCCATGAGGAGACCTTTCCCTACATGAAAATGGAGAATGTGGAGCCACTTTTACCTCAGAGGGAGAGCAATCAAACTCGCAAGGCCAAAAGGAAAGGGTTAAAAAAATGAGGCCTCCATCTGCCAAGGCTAGAAGGAAAAGGTCAAAAAACCTTACGTTACAAACAAAGCCTCACCATGTGGGGCCCTCCACATTTTTATAAAGGAGTGCAATATGGTTGAAGCTAGTGTCTATAAACAAGTGCTGGAGGGTTAAACATCATTAATGCATTAATTCCTCTATTGCTTACCGCTCAACCCATCTTGTAGACTTTGAACTTCTTGCAAATAGAGGAGCATGATCTAACCACTCTCTCTCTCTCTCTCTCTCTCTCTCTCTCTCACACACACACACACACACACACGCACGCATGCACGCATGCATCATCAAGTGATGAATTTAAAGGCCTCTTGAACACTCATCGTTGGATTTTTCTATGGTGAGATGTGCAAAAGTTATCCAAGGGTAGAGCATCATAACACATTGAGCCCATCGCCACTTGCATTTGTACGGGCAAAAAGACAATAGTCCACAAATGACATCAAAGTTGATGGGGTGGTGGCACTCCACTTAGAAAATTTTTGTGGCTTGTGTGGAATCTTGCCCCACTTATCCTATTAGGAATGATATGGCCTTCAATAATGAATGTCCTTTTCCAACATGGATTTCAACCTGACCATAGCTTAGACTCGACTCGATGATTTTATGTATGTGGAAATATCCATTAATCTTGTTGATATCAAGATACATATATGGATATTTCAATCATAACTTTGGCTTTGTTCTTGGAAATGTCTTCAAGGTTTTTCCATGATTACATCAATGATGTCTTATCTTTTATTTAAAATAATGAGGATCGACTGGGTCTTATATGTACCCCAAGCTACCCTAAAGCACATGCGCACGAGCGAGCATGTGTGTGTATGTGTGTGCATGCATGTGCGTGAGTGCGTGCGTGCATGTGTGTGTGTGTGTGTGTGTAGACTACAAAGGATGAAATATTATCACAAATGGTAATGATTATGAAGAACCATGTAGACAAATCAATGAGTAAAAATACCAATTTTTTAAAAGATTAAAATTTTGAAGCATAAAATCTTGTAGAGTACTCTACCCAGGAATGTTCATACCTACCACCTTCTAATACATTAGAACATGACATTATCCTTACTCTAGTTGGAAAGAGAAGCTTCATAGCATAGGTAGACTTTTTATCAATGGCCAAACTAATGTGGAAGACCACACCATGGGCTAGAAAATTATTAAAGTTATACATACTACACATTAAGACTAAGTAAAGTACCAACAAAAAATTGTTAATTTACAATAGAATTCCATTGGATGTACATAAGTATTTGAGAGTAGGAAAATCCATACTTGGTAAGAAGCATAAATAAAAGTAAAAAAAATTTCTAAAAAATAATAAATAAATGTAAAAAAAGACCCGTTTTCTAGGTTAGTCTTGTGATGAAGCATTGCCAAAATTAGGTGCTTTTGATTATCATACTTTTATCCACTGATGAAGTAAATATAAAAGGATTAACTAGCAAGCAAAAACACAATAGGGATACTTTCCGTACTGCTATCGGTAACTCTGCACCTGGTGGAGTATTGAACTTTGATGATGTGGTTGGTAGCGTGTTGGCCGAGGAGATTAGACGGAAGTCAATAGAAGGCAATAAGCAGGATGTAGCCTTAAATGTACAAAGGGGTAGATCACCGTCCACGGGGAAGTTTCAAGAAAGAGGGAGGTCTCGTAGCAAAGTCTAGGGCACGGAACATTGAGTGTCACTATTGTGGCAAGAAGGGCCACATGAAAAAGGATTGCTACAAGCTTAAAAGAGAGCAAAAGGATAAGAAAAAGAATGCAAATTGGGGTGCAAATCAGAAGGAAGAGAGTCCAAGGGAGGACAAAGGAAAAGTGAAGATCGAGGAGATCAATGTAGTCACATATGATAGTGACAATGACATTCTCTTCATGTCTAGTTTATCTGCAGAGTTGCTTACCCCTTCAGATGATGCATATTCCCAGGATTGGATTTTGGATTCTGGTGCTTCATTCCATGTTACTCCCCATAGGGAATGGTTCTCCACTTATGACAGTGGAAAGACAGGTTGTGTGCATCTTGGAAATGACTATGCATGTGACATAGTGGGAGTAGGTGACATAAAGTTTTCTTTTGCAAATGGGTCTGCATTTATTTTGAAAAATGTGAGACATGTGCCTAACCTGACCAAGAGTCTCATTTCAATGAGTCAACTAGATGATGCTGGTTTTCAGACCATCTTTCGTTCTGGGAGTTGGAAAATTCAGAAGGGTTCTATGCTTTTGGCCAGGGGTGCCAAGTGTGGGACTTTGTATCCCTTACATGTATCAGGGGTGTTTGATCATGTTGTTGCAATAACTGAGCAGCCAAGCACTTCTTTATGGCATTGCCAGTTGGGCCATATGAGCCAAAATGGGATGAAACTCTTATTCCATTTGGGTTATGTACCGCATTTGAGTTTCTCTGATTTTGAATTTTGAGCAATGTCTCTATGGGAAGCAGACTAAATCAGCCCATAAAAGAAGGGAAAATAAAGAGTTTGAAAAGCTTGATTTGGTGCATTTAGACGTATGTGGTCCCATGCCTACATGATCATTAGGCGGAGCTAAATACTATGTGACATTCGTTGATGATGCAACTAGGAAAGTGTGGGCTTATGATATAGCTCGGAAGAGTGATGTGTTCCAAGTATTTCAGAAATGGCTGGCCTTGGTTGAGAATCAGTCATGTAGAACGCTTAAATGCCTACGGACTAACAATGGTGGAGAGTATCTCTCTCATGACTTTTAGCATTTTTGTGATACACGTGGGATTAAGAGGGAGCTCACATCCCCTCATACTCCAGAGCAAAATCCAATTGCAAAAAAGATGAACGGTACCATTCAAGAAAGGTTGCAATGCATGCTTTCCAATGCAAGTCTTTCTAATGGTTTTTGGGCTAAGGCAATGAAGATTGCAGTGCATGTGATCAATAGATCACCTAGTAAGAGTTTGGATCGTGGTATTCCTGAAGAGGCATGGAGTGGCAAGAAGCCCTCTTACTCTCATTTGCGTATATTTGGGTGTGAGGCATATGCACATGTGCCAAAAGAGCTTCGAAAGAAGCTAGATCCTAAGTCTAGGAAATGCATCTTTCTAGGTTATGGTGAAAGTGGAGAGATGGGCTATCGTCTCTAGGATCTAGAAACAAAGAAGATCATATGCAGCCATGATGTAGCGTTCAATGAGAAGAAGATGCATAAGGCACCCATGAGGGATGTGGAAATGAGGAGAATCACTTTCCAGGATGTGAATCCACCTGCATATGTTGATAGACAGCAAGCTGTCCATGCACCAAATGTGCAAGAAATGGTACCAGCAAGTACTCCCACAAGTACTCCCACAAGTATACAATCAAGGGTAGATGATGGATCATCTATTGGTGGAAATGATGAGCCAAATGTGGCTAATATGCAAGTGGGACAGCAAGCTGAAATGCCCTTGAGAAGATCATCTAGAGTGTCTAGACTGCCTGATAGGTTTGTTCCAGGGGTAGACTATGTGATGCTTACTGATTGTGGGGAGCCTTCTTGCAACAGAGAGACTATGATGCGTGAGGATCAATGCGAGTGGGAGTATGCTATGCAATCAGAGATGAGTTCACTTATGAAGAATAAGACTTGGGACTTGGTTTCTTTGCCACATGGAAAGAAAGCATTGCCATGTAAATGGGTTTACAAGATGAAGGTCACAGGTGATGATGTGCCTATGTACAAGGCTCGTTTGGCTGCTAAAGGGGTAAAGCAAGAGAAGGGTGTGGAATTTGATGAGATATTCTCTCCGGTTGTGAAGATGACCACACTTAGATGCATGCTTGGCCTAGTGGCAGCAAAGGATATGGAGCTTATGTAGATGGATGTCAAGACACCTTTCTTGCATGGGGATTTGCATGAGAAAATTTACATGGTGCAGCCAGAAGGCTTTGAAGAAAAGGGCAAAGAGCATTTTGCAACCTGAAGAAGAGTCTCTATGGTCTTACGCAAGCGCCTAGAGAATGGTATCAGAAGTTTGATGCTTTCATTCAGTCCCAGGGTTTTCGAAGGAGTGAAATTGATCCACTGCCTCTACACTATAAAAGGGCTAAGGATAATAGCTTGATACTCTTGGCACTATATGTGGATGATATGCTATTGGCTAGCTAGAATACTTATGAGCTAGATGCATTAAAGGCCAAGTTGCATGAGGCCTTTGATATGAAGGATTTGGAACTTGCAGGTCATATTCTTGGTATGCGCATCACGCGTGATCGGAGTAGGAAACTCCTTTGGCTTTCATAGAAGGAGTATGTTACAAAAGTATTGCAGCATTTCAATATGGAGGGCGGGAAGGCAGTGAGTACTCAAACTTAGTCATACAGATAGTCCCAAATCAGATGAGGAGAGAGCCGTGATGGCCAAGGTTCCTTATGCATCAGCGGTTGGGAGCCTTATGTATGCTATGATAGCTACTAGACCAGACATTGCATTTGCAGTGGGAGTTGTTAGCTGGTATATGGCTAATCTAGGAAAGAGGCATTGGGAGGCAGTTAAGTGCATCATGAGGTACATGAAGGGTACCAAGGAGACGTGCATCTACTTTGGTAGAGGAGACATGCGTGTACTTGGGTACATAGATTTAGACTATGCAGGGCATGTGGATAATAGGAGATCCACTTTTGGTCATGTGTTCACCTTTGCAAGTGGTGCAGTGTCATGGATGTCTCGCGCACAAAAGTGCGTTGCTTTGTCTACCACAGAGGCTGAGTATGTTGCAGCCACAGAGGGTTGCAAGGAGGCTATATGGCTTGATCGGCTAGTGGGAGATTTGGGGATTCATATAGGTGTACCAACATTGCATAGTGATTCCATGAGTGCTATTTAGATAGCACGGAATTCGGTCTTTCATGCAAAGACCAAACACATTGAGGTCAGGTACCATTTCATCAGGGAGGTACTTGAGGACAAGCGCATAGAGCTTGTCAAGGTTCATACAGATGATAACCCTATAGATATGTTGACGAAGAGTCTACCTAGTCAGGGGTTTGAGTATTGTCGTGTATTGATGGGCATTGGATAGTATGCTCACTGGTTGTTCACTCTCAGTTAGGTAGTCCAGGCTCCAAGGTCACGGTCCACTTACTTGCCACCATCCAAATAATACATATATTAGAACAATATAGCTTCATTTGAAAAGATAGGTAACGCCTGTGCTCCTTGGCTTGTTATCGCTTTACCTAGGAATGAAAACTTTCTTCTAGATTCTAAAGTAAAAAATATGAAAAAAAGCAAAAAATCATAGGCGGGGTAGTCTGCTCCCAAGAGATAAAAAAATGAATGAATTTATAAAGGGGGTAATCCACACCCATTAATTAATTTGATACTCTAGATTTATTAGATTACTCTAGATTAACTAGAATAATTTCAATGAAGCAATTGCTTAAATAGAAGTAATTAATTATATGAATAATTTCTAAATATTAGCAATTGATTTATTAAATCTTAAAATGAATAAATGAGAATGTATAATAAATATATATATAAATAATTTGTTATCTATAAATGCTACCTTGTAAGGAAAAATAAACAAGAGTAAAAATTTATCATGCGCATGTGTGTATTTTAGAGTCTAAACAACACAAGTTTAATTAAATCATGCAATTGAAATGCATAAGAAAAAATATTCATTAAATAAATCCCTTATAGAAAAAGTATAATACAATAGCTAATCGAACCAAATTTATTATAATAATAACGTATAATAAAAGAACTTAAAGGAGTACACGAACCAGCTAAGAGAGAGAGAGAGAGAGAGAGAGAGAGAGAGAGTGTGTGTGTGCACGTGCGTGCGTTCATACATACATACATATAAACAAATAAAAGCACTACAAATATTAAGGCAATAAGAGAACATGAAATGGAAAGAATTGCGCATAAATGTAGAGCAATGTATATACTGATCGAAGAGCAGTTGTCATTGTCTCAGGGGGGTCACTATGTATAAACCCTCTATATCATGTGCGTTCAAGGCCTATTTTTAAAATCCCTTATCTGTAAACTTTTCATTAATAAAATGTATCCCATTTCTCTATAAATCCGTAAATATTAATAACTTTTGTTTGCACATTTATTGCTATCATCCTTTTTCATAATCTTTATATTGTCGTACTTTATTATTTATCACTTTAGAATATGTAGAGTAGTTTTTGTTCTTTGGTAAAAGCAATAACAAGCAAGTTGCCTACCCACTTGAAGCTATGTTGCTCTAACAGCTAGTTTCTCTTGGATGGTGGCAAGTAAGTTGACCTTGACCATCGTGTTGGAACTACTTGACAGATTCGATACTATTAGACTTATTTTTGAAACTCTATTGGCATCAAGTCATTTAAATTCAAACTAAAATTGAGTTCTTTATGTATTTATTTTTCATATGTGAATAATTTTTATTTAATTTTTTAAAATCTATTCTATGAATGAATCGATTGTATGGTTCATTTATTGTTGGGATTAGTAAATCTAAACACACACATTGATCTCCCAACTAGCCCTTGGTCGGTCTAGTAACATACAATCATTTTTTAGTTTAGTAATAGCTACTCTTTCCTTTGATTTCTAACAATTGGTCTCCTTTGCAGACCTACCACCAGCCTCCAGGTGACCACTGCCATTGACGAGGGTACTATTTGTGTAGGATGGCAGGCAGCAACCCTATGAGCAGCGGGAGTTAGTACTCTAGCAACGTCTGGCTTCCGTGTAAGTGAGGTAGAAATAAAGGCATTGGAGTACTAGAGGAGAGGAGGGGGTATTTAAGGTTTGGTACTCAAGGGTGTGCCGCCACTACATGCGGAATACAAACCAAGAGCACATGAAGCATTGCAAGGCATAGGAATAGAAGGTCATCCATCGTAGTTTAATTGGGAATAAGGAGAAATAAAGAGTTAGGGCCAAGGGGGTTTCGTTAGTGAGAGATATAGGGGGTTTAAAATTGGTTTTATTAGTGAGAGAATAGGGGGGTTTAAATAGGAGCTTAGCAAAAAAGGTTTGCATAGTAAATAGGTAAATGTAGGGGGTTTAATTAAGGGGTTAGGATTAGTTTAGATACCTTGATTAAGTAGAGCCATTAAGAAAAAGGAAATTAAGAAATAAATAAAGGGAAAATTACATGAAAAATTAAGAGAAGAGAAAGTAACTAAGGAAAAATGATGAAGGAGGTCTTAAAAAATTTATAATAAAGGGAATTAGAATAGGTGATGTAAAAATAGGAAAATAGAAAAGGAGAAAAGGGTTTAAGAAAAATAGGAACTTTGGGAGAAAAAGGAGAAATTTAAAAAAAGGGGGGGGGGGTAAATGAAATAAAGAAGAAAAATTAGAGATAATGAAGAAATAATTTTAAAGAGATAATAAGAAAAATTAGAGAGAAAAGCAAAGGAAAATAAGGGAAAGGGAAATTTTGTAAAGGAGAAGAGGGAAATAAGGGGTTCTTGAGGAAAAAATTAATTAAGGAAGGGCTTGAAAGGAGAGCGGGAGAAAAGAAGGAAAAATCAGGGAGAGGAATTGAATGAGGGGGCGGGGGGGCGGGGGGGGGACCTTGTGCAGGGGGGTAAGAAGGTGGGAAGATAAATAGAAAAAAGTGGTTCAAAAGGAGGAAAGTGGTAGGAAGTGTGTGTGTGTTTTGATAGCACCTTTTTTGTGGCGGGTGATGATGGGGGTCTTTCCATTAGGACAGCTTTTAGGACACAGACACATTGCTCCTGCAATTTGTCACCGATGTTTGGCTCCACAAGAATCTATGCCTTATCTACTTTGGCATTTTCCACACACTAGAGACTTTTTGGGTCTTCTTCGGCAATATTTGAGAACTAGATTTTCTACTGCTACCTTTGGCAAATGATTTTTGGTTTTTTGGGATTCACCCACGTAAACAATATTATCTCATTGACATCAGCACATTCTAATTCCAGTGACGTACAACTTTCAAATTCATGCATGGATCTGACTCCATCTACTATCACACAGATGTAGATACAGAGCAAGAGTTCAATGATGATCATATAGACTTTTAGCAGATAAGTCCTCATCAGTACGAGGCACTCACAACTCCAACAGCATGGGAAGAGACATGCCCCAATGCATTCACTTCCTTAGGTGATTCCATTCACACATCCATCACTGATGCTTTCACCTCTAATACGGAGCATGTCACATCCTTGGACATAATTTCCTTCAGCAGTACAGATCATTAGATCACTCTTCAAGACATTCAGCATTGACTCAATCATGCTGCATTGCATCACTCTTGGATTCCAGTGGTCACCACCTCTTTTGATCAGCATATCATTCCTCAGCATGAGGATATTTATGCATCAGTGCAATCCTGCCCTAATGTAGTGGATATCATTAGGTTCAACCATAGTGTGACCTAAAAACCTCATTGTTTCAACATGCACTTATGGCTGTCGTACCTGATGTAGACTAGTGGTTGGATCCAGGATTTCAGATCAATCTCGACATCAACATTTGGCACCGCATATGCCTCAAGGATACCTTGTGATTTTTCAGTGATTTTTTAGGCTTGTAGGCCTTCATACTATCAGCTCCTTCTTGATGAGTCTTTAACAGATGCCACATCCCATGTCGACACATGTTTAGCCATACACACATCAAATAACCTTCACCTCATGATAGTTCAGTATATGGGATCGACAAGTTGCCGTACCTTATCAGTTTTATGGGCCTCTTCTTTAGTAGAGCAGTGTATCATACTTGCACCTTCGGCCCCAAATTTTCATCCCCTGGATCTCACTCTATCCACACCGAACTATGGATAATGCTTTTCAGCATGCATAAGATGGTGAAGTAATTGAAGATTTTAGTGTGCAATTAGAAAAGCATATTTGGTGGCTTCTCACGATTCATTTCATAATCATCCACCCATTTCTCCTTCCTCATACTTCCATGGCAAGGACTAAACAAGCTTTCAAGGAGACTCGAAAGTCATGTGCACAGATAGCACAAGAGATCCATAAGAGAAGGAAGAAACTAAAAGAGAAGGTAGAAAAGCAGCAAGAGAAATGAATGGGGAAGGATACTACAGATCCCCCTTTAGAAACTGACTCTTTCAATACATCGGAGGAATCAGATAGGGAATCAGATCATCTTTTGGATGAAGTAGTGGTGGAAAGTTTTGATGATGTTGAACAAATGGAGAAATGGAAACAAGAACAAGAAAGAAAACACAATGAAAGAATAGAGACGATGAAGAAAATCAAATCCCAATGTGAATAACCATGGGGACAATCTCTCAATGTCATTCTAGATGGGAGGCCTCTAGTGGGAGGAAAGAGAACATCACAAGCAAGTCCAAGCCAACGGCCCCCACAAGCAAGTCCAAGTCAACATCTCCACAAAGCCAAAAAAAAACAAGAGGATGAGGCCAAGAGGTGGTCGCTGTGGTGGTGGTAGAGGCGGTGGCAGTGGTGGTGGCGGTTGTCAACACTATCGCATGAAAGCAGGGAGGAGGAAACCCTATCATCTTCAGGAAATAGTGCAGACAGTTTCTCATCGTCAGGAAACCCTATCAAAAATTGTAAATCTTGCAAAAAAAAGTATTCTGTCATCGAGGAAATAGCGGGTAGATATTGCAACATGATTTCATCCAATACAACGTCCCCTCGTTCTTGACCCTCGACATCAGCCATCAAGACCTCTTCAAGTTCCAAAGCACTACATGGTTCTGGTTGTTGACGTTTAACCTAGTCAATGGCTCTACACTCTCTTCCACCTTTTTAGGGTCTGTGACACTTGGTTCTGTTTATGGTCCTGCCCTCTCTTGCTCCATTTGTGGTTGCTCTTGAGCTGATTCTTTGTACATCTAGATGGCCAACCTTTCCTGCATGTTGACATCAATGATCTCTTTCAACATCAGGAGCTTCTTTAATTGAGAGGATTGCTGGCACATCTTGCAGAAATTATGGAACATCGGGGTCTTCCATCTCAAGTAAAACAAGGTAGTAGGCCATCTTCCAAAATAATACCATTTGCCATACTCTCGCAAATGGAGCTCTTCTAATTCCATGTCTCAGAATTGCAAAAAGTGATACTAGTAGTAGAGACATCTTTACAAATCCTCTACATCTTATGTTTGAATGATGGATCCATGCAACAACACTCAAACAATAGGTCACAAGGCACCCATGCACGTGCCTCAATGCCAACTGGAACAGTGTATGGCCAGATGGTTTCCTCCATGAATTGGATCACCTCTTAAAAGATGTAGTGATGCTTTAGGATGGTTTATGCTATATCAAGCTGGCAATCAAAAATCTCGTAGAGCTCATCCTCCCTACTTACGTAGGGGGTAGTAGCCACGAAATCATGGAAGGCAAGGTGTGGGCCATGAGCTGTGTTGTTAGGATGTGTGTGAAGATAGCGAGGAAGTGAGAACACAATGACGAAGGTATTGTACCTTTATAAAGGCCCACCTTTTATAAAGTCATAAATTAATGAAATAATAAACTAAGGTACTATTAAGACATATGGAAGAACAAATGATAAAAATAATAAACATATTGCAATAATAAACTAAGGTAATATTAAAACATATGGAAGATCAGATGATAAAAATTAACAAAGATCAAAAGATCGACATTTCTCTTATACAAACAAAAAGATCAAAATGTCCACATATATATTCAATCAAAATGCAGACAACAATTTTACATGGAGGTTTCCAATGATTGTACAATGATGCAACTTCAAGCCGTCTTCTTACTTTCTTCCCATACAAAGTAAAGAAAAAGGAGAGAAAAAGTCATACTCATCAAATGTTATAGCAAGGTACTCTCGAATGTCTTTCAATGTCTAACTATTTATAACTTCAAGACACCTGATAGCACATGCGGCATACAAATTTGTACATCTTTCATCACTTCTACTACACAATCTTATGCAATCCAAGGATTGTGACTATTATTCCAATGCCTATATGCATACCTTATGGCTAGTGTTTCTTTGGAAACTAGACATCTAAACCTCCAGACTTTGTTTTCAAAGTTAGTATGCTACATACATGTTGGGGCTCACCGACTAAATCAAGTATGCCCAAATTGAGTGCATGCTTGCCCTTATCAACATCGGTCGGTTTAGGAAGCGGGGCTTTAACTTTTGCTCCCACAAAAAAACATGCTATTTTTAAGCTCTTAAATATGAGCCGATATGCCCTTGTACTTATCCCTGTAGTATCACAAACTCCCTGTGCACTAGTTGCATTGAAATGCTCTACAACTTTGTTCATTTACTCAGATGTTATCTCTGATTTTAGACTTTTGAATTTTGGATGTTGTATAACAGACTCCAACATTTTTTTTGTAAACACTTCACCCATAGCACCATAATGTTCATTATGGATAGACATGAGTTCTAAAACACTCCTACAAGCTCTCACTCGATGCTTCCAATGACCACTTTTCTTGGATATTTCATCCATTGGACACAATTTCCTCTTACGTAGTCTTGGACCCATTGGAGTATCCTTCATGAATGATAATGTTTTCTCTAACTTCTTGATCTCATCCTTCAGAGCTGTGTTTTGCCTCTGTAAGTGAATTGCATTTATAGTGCTCTCTCCCAATTGAGCATCTAATGTTTGAACCTTTACTTGTAATTCTTGATTTTTCTTCTCTATGCCATCATATGTAGACATTTGAACACTTGTAGCTTGCATAGATGATACAAAATGTTGATTTCAAGCCTCCAACATTGCGATCCTTTTGTCTCTTTCATTAAGCAAAGATTGATATTGGGCTATGAAGGCTACTTGCTCCATGACCAATCAACCTTCGACAATATCCTAACAAACCATTCTCACCCTTACATAGAAACTTTATTAAACTAGTCAATCCATGAAATTGAGGAGTCTGACAAGTTTGTGGATCTACTGGATATATTTTCCCTTCTAACCACAAATCCATATGTGCTTTTCCTTGATTTTGAAGAGCTACTAAATCACTTTCACTTGCTAAGGAGGATTCATTTCTCTTTAAAAATGGTGCATTCTCTGCATCTATTTGAAAATGGATATCCACCTCCGAGCGGCTTTTGCATGATTTCATGCACTTTCCACCTAATATAATATAACATTGACATCAATAAATAATATACAAACATGACATGTTTTAGAAAAGTATCAAACTAAGCAAAAATGAAAACCCCAATTGCATGCAAAATCTAACGATTAAAACCTATAAATTCAAAAAAACATTTATTATCATCAAACACTGTTAAACTATGTGAATGAACAATACCTCACAGGAATCTTTGAAGAAAAAACGTGATCAAACTTGTCCTCCTCAATGGTCCCTCTTGTAATCCAGGATGCTGAAATTGATGGATTTTTCTCCAATACTAATTATATGCTTCCAAACAACTCCAAATCTATTTCTAATCATCTTCTGTAAAAAAACTCAATAGTAAGCGTGTATCTTTTAAAACAAAAAAAATCTTTCTTCCTCTTTAAATCATGTATTGAAAGAAAACAACAAAATTACCAAAACAAACTACAAATTAACTATTTCTTCAAAGTTGCATCATAAAATCTTATTATTTTCATTGTCTTGCATTGTTCTAAAGGTTTTCTCACCTGAATCTCCATGCAAGTTGCTCTGATAGACCCTGATTTGAGTTGAAAACTAAAAACATTCTAAAACTACATGAATAAACAATACCTGATTCTTGGAGCAAGATTCTTTGAAAGAAAAATGTGATCAAACTTGTCCCTCCCAATGGTCCCAAATGTGTTCCAGGATTGATGAAGTTGATGGTTCTTTCTTTAAAACAAATTATATACTCCCAAACATCTCGAAATCTATTTCAAGTAATATTCTATAGAAAACCATTGATAGTAAGAGTGAAAAAGACTCATTTCTCATGGAATTTCTTACAAAACAAACAAAATTTTCAATGTTTTTAAAGCATGAAAGAAAACAAAACAACACAACTACACAAAATGAACTACGAACTAACTATCTCCTCAAAGTTACATCATTAACAAATAAATCTCGTCATAATCACTGTGTTGCATTGTTCCAAAGATTATCTCACCTGAACCTCCATACAAGGTGTTTGGATGGACCCCAAACCTTCACAAATGGTTCGAAATCATGCACCCTTAGAGATTGCAGCAGCTGGAAAAGTAACTAGTATTGAGAGATGGGCAAAAGAAAGATTGATTCTCATGCATCAGCAAACTGCAATGCCTGAAAGTCAATCTTCTTTGATCCTTCTCTAAGAATCTCGTCTAGTAGCTCCTTCTAAGCTCCAAACACCTTACATCATTCATGGCTCGCTTAGAACATTGATTGCCTTGTCTTCCTGAATGAAATGATTTTAGATTGTAGGAGAATCTTAGATGAGAGAGAAAGTGGCAAGATTTGAAGGAGAAGTGCCCAAAATAGAGAAAGAAGAAGGTAGGTTGAATCTTATTCAAAAATCTTGAATGTTTTGAAAGAATGAGAGTGAAATGGGAGGGAAATACATCTAGAGAAGAGAAGTGACAAGATTTTGGCATGAGAGTCCATCCCATGAGAGGGAGAATAGAGAAAGAAGCTTCCCGCTCAAGAGCCAGTAGGAAATTTGAAAAGAGGACTGGAGCAAAGAAAAATTCGAAATGGTACTCAAAAATGAGGGGGAAGCAAGAGGAATCAGAGAGAATGAAAGGAGTGTGGTAGTTGGATGGGAGGATTTGGTTTCAGGTCAAATGGTTCAAGTTTGGTTGAGAAAACTAGGTTTCTCAGTTTGGTTATAATTAAAAAACGTGATGGGAGAGTTGAGGCAGCAAGTGGGTGCTCCACCTCATTGTTTGGGACATTGAATAAAGAAATAGAGAAGTCAAGCCACTCCTAATATTCTATTGCCCTCCACCAACAAATATTCTATTGGGTTTTATTCACCTTATTCTTCCATGTCACTAGCCCAAGGGCTCCCTTATAGGACCCTTTTTGAGTCCAAATTTTTTGTAATGCTTAAAAAAATAATAAATAAAAAGGTATTTTCGCTTCTATTGAGCGTTGCCTTCACTAAGGCCTCCTCGTGTAGGCCAAAAAGAGGCATGGTTTTTATGTGTAACTAATGGTGTCATTTTGGATATTCGTGGAAGTGTCCTTCTTGGTTAGGATGCAACACATAGGTGGGTGTAGCGTAGTGCCCACTATAGGCCAAGTTTTGTATAGGTCTTTTTTTTAAAACTAACCACCCCTTACTATTATATTTGGCATTAAAAATAAATGTGTCATTTTCAATGTATTGAAAAAAGAGGCATGCTTCTGCTCTCAAGGCACAAATTATTTTTGAAGTTTGAAAGTGAAAATGATAGCCTCATTTTCAATGGAGTGAAAATCCGCATCTGTGAAGTTGACTTCAAGAGGATCCAAATAATTGTTTAAGGATCCAAAAGAATTATTCCTTAGATGCACCATCCCGTGGGCAAGCCATTGTGGATTGAATGGGAGCCCCTCCTTAGTTATAGCTTTGAAGGAGAAGTGACCTCATATTTTCATGTGAAGGAACCCCCCTTCTCTAAAAGAGAGTTAATGAGGGCTCCTCAAAGGAGTTTGTGTGAAAGATTAAAAGCTCATTACGGCACATCGTTGGGTTGATAAGAGCATGTTCACCACACGGCCTTGCAGACCACCATTTTGCTATCCAAGATGACCTGCGACCGGTTTTTCTCCTGGTCCCTATTCTAGAGAAGAGCCAAAAAAACAAAGTGAATGATATTTAATCATTCATAAAGATAAAAAAAGCAAACAAAAAGGAAATGGTATGGAGAGAGAGAGAGAGTAAGAGAGAGAGAGAGAGGGCGGAGGTTTGGAGGAGGGGAGGGAGAAAAGGTGGAGATGGTGTGTGAGAAGAGAGAGAGGGGGTATGGATTAGTCCAATGAAAAAGAGTGAACATATATTGTGCAATAGGAAAAATGCACTTCTAAAAATGCCTAATTTCTACGTTGCCAAAAACTTTCGATGTGTGAACAAGGGTAGGCTTACTTTATTTGCATGGAAGATCACGTGGGGAGGCTATAGCGGATTGAACGTGAGGCCCTTCCTCGCTCTCCTCGTGCTCTTGTTCAATGCACTCCACACTCGCAATTCCTGTGTCCTCTCGTCGTGCCCATCGCCCCCGTTGATGGTGCCTGTTCATGGTCTCCTCTCCCCTTTATATCTCACTCCTTGCTTCCCTTCCATATTCCACCTCCCCTTTGCATACTGCCTCCCTCCTCATGGCTCCCGCTGCTGATTCCCTCCACGCCCATGAACAGCCCACCACCCCTTTTGGTGAGTCTGACTTGGTCGAGAAGTTGGCCGGGTCCGATATTCCCTCGAAATTCATCTTGCCCGAACAGCACCGCCCCTCTGTCTGTCTAACCCGGTCCAGCGATGAGATCCCTCTCATTGACATGGCTGGATTGTATGATGATAGGCGCGAGGAGACCCTTGCGATCATGCACAAGGCCTGCCTTGAATGGGGCTTCTTCCAGGTCAAGAATCACGGCGTGGCTCCCTCTGTGATGGAAGCCATGAAACAGCAAGTTGAGGAGTTTTTGGCCTTGCCAGTGAGCGAGAGAGCTCCAGGTGGTGTGAAGAAGGGCGTGGCAAGCCAAGGCTATGGCAGTGGGTATGTGAAACCAGACACCGGAGCCAGAGATTGGAGGGACTACTTCCTTCTCCGAACGTACCCAGAATCCATGAGAGACTACAACACCTGGCCTAAAAGCCAGGCCTTCAGGTATTTAGTAACCAAGAACCTCCTCGGATTGTCCTCTACTTTAGCCATGGAGCTGTGCTGTCTGATTTTTCGAAGAAGACAAGCTTAAAATATCATTTTTTCCATTGATCCCTGTTGTTTGATTTTCGAAGAAGACCTGCTTAAAATCTTAGTGCATGTCGCTGCAGGGAAGTGATTGGCCAATACACCCTTGAGCTGAAGAAATTGGCAGAGAAATTGCTCGAATGCTTCTCCATCAACTTGGGACTTCCCCCAAATTACATTCAGCAAGCCGTGGGTGAACTTCACCAAGATCTTCTGATCAACCATTACCCTCCTTGCCCCCAGCCCGATCTAACTGTGGGCGCCAACAAGCACACCGACCTGGGGGCCGTCACATGCCTGTGGCAATTGGAGGATGTGATTGGACTGCAAGTGCTGAAGGATGGGGAGTGGGTGCCAGTGAAGCCCCTCCCGGGAGCGTACATCATCAATGTCGCTGACATGGTTGAGGTACTGAAATCTTTCACCGTACTTTGATTCATTAACTTCCTATGAAATCCACTGACCGAGCTCACAAACGACGACTGATGGGTGTGCAGGTTGTCACGAACGGCATTTACAAGAGCATTCAGCACAGAGCGGTGGTGAACACGACGAGAAGACGCGTCTCCATAGCTGCCTTCTATGATTTACACCCAGAAGCGGTGGTGAAGCCAGCACCGGAGCTGTTGACCCTGGAACGTCCAGCTACGTATTCACCAGTGCGTTTCTGTGATCACGCCATGAAGCTTGCCATTGAGACTGATAAGATTGGGGAGAAGGTTAGCCATTAAGTCGGGCAAGCGACCAGCTCTTCGCACCTATACGCTACAGAAATGTAACTGTCGTTTCCGATCCGTTTAAGCAGACCAAGACCGTTGTATCGTCGCAATAATAGCTGAGTACAAAGATTTCGTCGACAATTTTGACATAGAACTCTGTTTTTTGGTATCACTATAAAAGGCACATATGTACATACGTTATACCTATATAAAAGACCTTCCTTTTCTTCTATAAGAGGCAGATATGTACATACGTTACATGCTTACTATAATCCGATCGGCCATGTAGATAATTAAGTATTTTCTTATTAATGCAATTTGAATGTAGCTTTGCCTCTAGGACGTTGACTTTTGGTGTAGCACTTTGGAGGATCTTGTATATCATATGGTGCTTTATTTAGAAACTCACATTTAATGCTCTATTTAAATATTCAATTCGGTGTAAATGATTGTTATTCTTGCCCACATTGCTTAAGTCACCACTTCTCTTTTTACTAAAATTCTCTAATTGAAGAGGAACTCTAACTTAAGCTTGGGAAGAAAAAAATTATAGGAGAGGAAAATTGAACAAAATGAGTATTATAGGTAAATGTGTGTAAACATAAATATGGCCATAGACCTGCAGGAGGAAAAATGCTTTTGTAAAAATTGTGATAACAATGGTATTTTATCAATTATAAATGTAGAGAAAAGAGATGAAAGTTTTATTTGTTGAATGATGAAAATGACATGAATATAGGCATGATATTAAACATAAAATTATAAAATTAATAAGTTCAAAGAGAAATAGCGAGCTATGGCATGAATGTTAGAACATAATAGATATATTCAACCAAAGCCACATTGGTCAATAAATCAACACTTATGCATCTTTACCAATGAATCTATTTATAATAATTGGTATGAAAATATATAGATTCTTTTCAATTCTTATCAATAAAAATTTAAAGGAAATAAAAGAGCTATCTTATTAATGTTATATCATAATAGATTTATACAACCAATGCGACATTGGTCAATGAATCAACACTTATGCAAATTTATAATAAATCTGTTGGTATGAAAAGATATAGATTCTTTCCGATTCTTATCATGGACAAGTGTAAAAGTAAGCAATCCATAAATGTCTTGAAAGTAAGTGTTTAAAAAAGAAAGTTGTTTACGTGGTCTTATATTATATTATTGAATTTCTCAATGAATGAAAATTTATCCAAGCTTATAAATAAACCATTGACCCCACAACTAAATTAACATAAACCTTCACACATGCAACTTTGCATTTGACAAAATTTTATACATGAAACATTGCATCATGATAGTGATAGGGAAAAAATGAAGCAAAAAAGGATAGCATTGCACCATGACATAAATAGGGCACCAAAAGTAAAAGGTTGGGACATTTTCATTACTTTAAATAGCATAATCTTTTTTTATATTATTTCTCAATGCTTATTCATGGAAAAACATATGACAAGCTTCAGAGTTAATGTTGATATGTGTAGTCAGAGTAGCATCCTTATTATCATTGGTTTCACCTACTTTTTCTCAAATTTTAGTTTTTAAAAAAGAAAATATATTCTTATGATCCAGACTTTTTTTGACATTATTTGTCAACACTTATCATGAAAAAGATGAGAAATGTCAAATTAAGCATAGATAAGATCTTTAAGGTTAGTGTTGAAATTATTCTAAGAGCAAGCATCTATTAAAATCATTCACAAAACTGCAACAAAAAACATCATCACTAAAAAGACTCAAGCTCAAGGAGAGCTCAAGCAACACAAACTAGTCAGACCAGCCAACTGAGTAGCTATAACACCCCACTCTATATTGACTCATGGACACTACTGCTATTGTAGATGGCACTATGTCGACAAGAAACAAAGGCATGAATGGTAGTGCACTCAATATCTACACATGCTCTACAATGATTTGACAAGTAGGTTGATTATACAATAAGTAATGACCACAACTATGAGTGTTACGCAATAGCTGAACAAAGCAAGCTAGGCAGACTAATAATCCTACAATGATGCTCAAATGACCACACAACTATGATAGACTCTACAATTCAACCTCTTCCTTGATGATCTTCACCTCCTCTGCATTGTCATTGCAGGTCTGCCATCACTTCTACATTTTCATTTCTTTTATAGCCACATGCACCTTCACGTCATTAGCCCATGTGGTAAACTACGAAGTGTAAGGTAGGGTTGGATGGGTTTGTAGGTCTAGTTAGCACAATTCCACGTGGTAGATAGGCCTATTTATATTTCTATGTAGGACCTAATACACATCATCACAAGCCAATTAGTAATTAGAAACATGGTAGGGCCACGTCTTTAGACACTTGGTAGGGCCACATTGACAGTATCACCTCAATTGCCACATCGTCATGACTACCATGTGCACAAGTCCATCCATCATACATTTCATCATGCCATATCAACATCCATGTCATCAAGCAACATCATCATTTTTAAACCACTCCTTGGATAAAGTTTGTTACAATTATCAAATGGCCATAACTTTTGATTCTTAAGGAATTTTGTAGTGGTATAAAAAGAAAAAATGATTAGTAGATTATGATCTACATGTAGAGCTCATCAAATCTATATGTTTGAATTTGCATTGTTAATAATCATCACACCTCATCCTCAAAACCAACTCCTAATCCATTGCAGCATCTTTAAATCATCACATAAAATGAATAAAGTAAATCTTTTATTGCATTTTATGCATTGGTGGAATGTAGTTGTAGATTAGCATAGAATTAGAGGAGATCCAAATCCAGCAACCCAAGTAATCCATTGCCTCAACCACCCGATTAGCTCCCCTGCCATATCAATTCTTTTAGCTCTATCATTGATGTTCACACTTGTACATCTGACAATAGCTCACTATTTTTGGCATTGGGAAGTTCATCACATGAGAGATTTGTGACACTTGGCCTCAGATAAAAGACAATTGCATATATTTGCACACCCATGCCACCCAAGTAAATTCACATTTTGTTGACTATTTCTTTTCACATTGGTTCCTACACACATCCACTAGGATATTTTTTGAGTACTCTCACATGCACATGATTGAATGGATCATGCTTACAAAGTGTTACAGGGAGTATCAAAGTATTACATCTTGAAAATTTAGCATAAGCTCCATACTGGCATCTCATAGTGTTCTCATAGGTAGGCACTGTCAATGGTACATGGGTAAGCCTTTAGTATAGAGCACTGGAGAGTCTTAAACATGGAGATACTCACACTTAGATTATTCTAATGATATACTAGTTACATACTCATGCCACCGAAGTAAAGCCAAATTTTTGATTATTTCCTTTGGCATTTGTTCCTACACACATCCACTAGTCTTCTAAATCTATTTGGCAATTCTTGTCACATTGTTGTCATTAGCTTACTATAGGCTTGAACTTTGGGACACATTTTTCCACCATGACCTGGATTAGGTATTTTTTGAGTACTCTCACATGCATGTGATTGGATAAATCATGCTTACAAAACACTTTGTTTTTACAAGGAGTATCAAAGTATTACATCTTGAAAATTTAGCATAAGTCCCATGATGGCATCTCATAATGTTCTCATAGGCAGGCACTCCCAGTTGTACATGGGCAAGCCTTTAATATAGAGCACTGGATAGTCTCTAGATGGAACTACCCATAGTTAGATCATTTTGATGATATACCAATAACACTCCAAACAAGATCCTTGAGTGGAAAGAGAATCTATTTTAAACATTTGTGTATGATTTTGATGCTCACCTAATAGGTCTTGAGAGATTGAACATGGATGTATCACACAATTGCATGGATCTGATTCCACATTTTGATCATGCACATTGTAGGTAAGTCCCCTACATGAGGACATCAACATAGATTGATTGTATTGATGTATATCCATCACACCTATGCATGGATCCAACTCCATCTACTACCACCTCACATTATGTAGAGACACAATGGGAGTTCAGTACTGGTGACCATGTGGGTTCCTAGGTAAGCTCTTAGTATGAGGCTCTCACATCTCCAAAAACATGTTGAGATAGATGCCTCAGTGCATCCAACTCCTTAGCTAATTCCATTCCAACATATCACTAATTCTTTCATCTCTAATATGGATCATATTATCTCCATATTATAACCATGAACTTAGTTTCCACCATCACCAGTTCAGATCAATAGATTAGTCTTTAGGACACTATAGCCTCGACCCACATTACAACACACTTGGATCGAAATATTACCACTACAACATATCAACAGCTTGTACCTCAACACGAGGACATTTATGTATTAGTGCATTCTTGCATCAAGTTTAGCTATAAAGAAACCTCAAGAACCTCGGTGTTTTAGCATGCACTTATGGTTATAGTATATAGTACATACTTGATGTATATAAGTGGTTGGATCCAAGACTTCAAATCCCCTTCTGACAATAACATTTGGTAGCTCGTATGCCTTAGGAGCATTTAATGACTTATTAGTACTTTAGGCTTCTAGGCCTCCTTACTACTGTCAACTCCACTATGAGACTATGATAGATGCTACATCTTATGCTAATAACAAATGTTTGGTCATGCACACAATAAATCGTGCATTTAGCTCATAACAATTAAGCATATAGGTGTGCTTTTTCAGTTTTTTGGCCTCTTTACTAGAGCATAGTATCATACTTACACCTTTGTCCCCTATATTTATGCAACCCCTAGATCACTCTATCATCATCAACTATGTTAGCCTTCTACAACCTCGCATCCTATGATAGAGGTTACTATGCTACAACATACCTCAAATAGTGTTATCAGATCTTCGGGGTTGCTAACCTTCTTATTTGTCACAAGCATTTGAATCATGTTCTCTCAGTTACACCGATCAACTTTACATTTTGATTCTTCATCTACAAAGAAGCTACATAATCCATTGAGACTTATGACATGTTCATCTTTGACATTTTCAAAACACAGTTATACTTGTAGGTATTCACATAATCACATCGATTGGATTGATGAGCTTTTGATCCAAAGGGACTTCATTATTTTTGGCATTCTTTCCTCTTCCTTTCGACTTATTTTTGGGGTTTTGTTATCAAATAAAAAGGATGACCTACAACTTAACAAGGGGGAATGTAGTTTATGTACAAGATCTACAAAGTTGTACTCATTGTAAAGAATTTCACTCTATAGTCATTGTTCTAACATGCACATGCCACTTTGATTTCTTTAGTTTTATTTTTTAGTTTTGGTTGCTACTTGGTTGCTATCATACAAATTCCAATAAAATCTAGAAAAAGGATCTTGTACGTGCTCCCTCTACTTATATAGTGCAATTTAAGAGGTATAAAAGATAAGCGTACCATAGATAGAAGAACATAGGGTCAAACTCTAACCCTAACCCTTACCCTACAGGATTCATTTATAGATTCATTGTTATGTTCAATACAACATAGTGTACAATAAGCTATGGTGTGCTCTCCACTCTTCTCCCACCATTCTCCAACAAGCAACCCATGGTTTGTCACTATTGTCATGCAATTCAGCAATGTACTTATTGGATACCTCTCAATAATTTTGTTTCATATTTCAAAAAGGTGAGGATCACACCCACTTTTTCTTTTAAGGAATCTAGGAAATCATTTATGAATTTAATAAAACTCAATTCTTTAACCATTCAGCTTAGGGAATTTGCTACCACATTGAATTCCCCCTTCTAATGTTTCAATTGAATATTAAATTCTTGCATTAATTAAGCCCATCTAGCCTCTCTTCCTTTCACTATTGGTGCCTATGTAATCTATTGCTAAGGGAGTTGTTGAGAGTGTTGCCATCTAATGTCACTACGCCAACACCCTCCATTCAACACCTCCCATCCATTCTTCAAGCTAGCTACATCTAACGCTTGCTAGTATAGTTTCGCTAGCGAAACTACCTTTCATGAGAGAGATTCTATTTCATGTGAAGTTCAACCTACAAAATGGACATTCTAATGCCTGCAACAATTGACACTCATAACAAATGTTCCTAAGGTATGGTCTCCATTCTTTGAGCTAGTTGCATCTGACGCTTGCTAGTATTGTTTTGCAAGTGGAGCTACCTTCCATGAACTTGCTACTATTTCATGTGCACTAGTCTTAGAAGGTTCAACCAACATTATGGTGCTCGCAATGATCAAGAGTTTGAAACTCTCAACAAAAATTCCTAATGTATGGCCTCACACTACTAATAAGCCTTAGCATTTGGTTATCTGATAATTTCTTGATCATATATTGTCTCAAACTTAGCAGAGACAAATTTAGCACCATATAAATAGTGCCTTTATGCTTCAATGAATAAATTATAGCATATAGTGCTAGGGTCAATGCACGATCAAGTGTACCCGATTGTGAAACTATTTTCAAGGCAATTTTGGGGTCGCGATGTGACACGCTGGTGGGCAATGTTTTGAATTTGGGGTGGGCTCGCACTTTTGCCGATATTTTTTCTAGCATAATGATTGCCTTACTGGCATAATAATGAGACCTAATCTGTCAAAACTTGCTATTCTAACCACTACAAAGCTCGACACATGTCGCTACATGAGCAATTATACCCTCCTTTGAGTAGTCTTTATGCAACATCTTTGTACAATAGACCTTGTACACAGTCTATCCTATCATCTCACCACTTTTTATGTATCTGTGGCTCACCATTTGTCATCTACCCATAGCTCACCACCACGGGCCCTACATTGATGTAGATTCACAACCATTGCACTGATGACGTCTTTGAGCGACCACCATGCTGGTTCTTGGAGGTGGTTGTAGCTACTCCTAATTAAACCAAAGAAAATGTATTTACATTAATTGGATGGGTCATGTGAGACCCACATTGAAATTGCATCAAGTTTAAAACAAGTGGTTAAAATCTACTCCTAAACAAAGGAAATTCTATTCCCTTATGTGCAACCACCACGCTGGTCCTATTTTAGTGCGGGTTACAGTTAATTCTAAAGCAAGGAAAATGTATTTTCTCGCAAACAACTGCACTGGTACTATTTTAATGTCATCATTGCACAAAGTTAAACATTTTTCTTTGTTTACAAGCTAATCCTAAATGAAGAAAATAATTTTCCCTTCATTTTAAAGTTAATCCTAAATGAAGGTGTTTCCTTGTGCAACCGCCGCACTGATTCTATTTTAGTGGGGTTGTAATTAATTCTAAACCAAGGAAAATATATCTCCTTGCCATGCTGGTTCTTGGAACTATTTTAGTGCTACTTGCAGTTAATCCTAAAACCAAGGATAATGTATTTTCGTGTGCAACCACCACGCTAGTTCTATTTTAGCACGGGTTGTGATTAATCCTAAACCAAGGTAAATTTATCTCCTTGCAACCACTGTGTTGGTTCTGTGAACTATTTTAGTGCTACTTGCAGTTAATAATAAAACCAAGGAAAATGTGTTTCCTTGTGCACCAATTGCTAGCAACAACTGCTACTAACACAATTACAATAATAGTATTATTTATATTAAAGTTGAAACTTAAAAGAGATTACACCTGGCTACTATGACAACTCAACCATTGTTGAGAGAAAAGGTCGAACAAAGAGATTACATCTAAAGATAACTTATAATAACTCAACAATTGCTAGAGCCTCATCACATCCAAAAACAACTTATGACAACTCAGTAATTGTTGAGAGCCTCATTAAGAAAAAATTGAACAAAAGAGATTCCATCTACATCCAAAGACAGTTTATAAAAAGTATCAACTCACCAATTGCTAAGAGTCTCATGGAGAAAAAATTGAACAAAAGAGATTACATTTGTAGGAGCTCAACAATTGCTGAGGGCCTTAGAGGCCCCCCAACAACACTAGAAGGAAATTAAGCCATAGCGATGGTGTGGTAGTCCTCACCCAGATTAGCTAAGTGACTAAATCTCCAACCTATCAAATGGCGCATACCTTTGCCATTGACCTTTAACAAAACTAGCAATATGAGGAAGCACATCAAATGCACTGGCAAGCTGAGCCAATTAAGAGAGATCAATCCTTGAATTAATGATCCATAGGTCCAAAGGTCACCATACCACATTGCTCGTAGGCCAATCCGGCCTAGGTCAAGCAAATGTGGCAGCAACAAATCTGACCTCTCTTTGAGTTAACAACTACATATCAGGGAAATTCTAAACTCTCGACTATTCTCGAGACCTCTCTAAAGTAGGCTGATGACACATCTCCTGGCCAATCGCCTCCACTTTCACAAACCTCCTAACAGTCTCACCACCACCTTCTTACAAATTTTACCTCCTTATAGGCACACACTAACTCCTCCTTGTGCTCCAAGCTTTCCTCACCTTCGCCTTCTCTCTCAATATAGCTTCGAGTGTGCTCCATTTCCTACACAAAAACTTATAGCATAAGGCTGCTTATGGCCAATTGTTGACATGATGAACATGAAACCAAGAAAAAGGGTAGAATATTCACCCTCTCCACGATGTTCATATAAAAAACAATCAGGCATGTAACATGTTCTCTTTGTAGTCCCTCTCCATTGGAGCAAGTTCTTGCCTTTGCTCATCAAGAAGGCACCTTAGATAAGAAAACAAATGTTGGAAGGTTCTTGGGTAGTAGGCCAAGATCTATAGGAAGGACACGCTACTAGGAAAAGAGGATGGCAAGGAAAGGTTTCGGGCAGAGAGACCGTAGCAACAAAGTAGAGCAAGGGCAGATGAGAGCAAAGTAGCCAAATCATGTTTGGAACCATAGTTAAATACACCTTAAATTAATAATAAATCAAGCCATCGCGATGACTGGAGTGCCATCCAAATAATCATGAGTGATCTCCATAAGCTACCTTAAATTAATCAAAATTTGAGCCACCTCGGTGATTGGAGGCCCAATTGTGCCATCCAAATAATCATGAACCATCTGAATAAGCTACCTTCAATTAATCACAATTCAAACTAGTGCGGTGACTCAATTCAGTGCACTAAAAAGATTTTGCCCCAAGAGTATAACAATCATTTAATGTATTTTGAAAAGGTAGGGAGGGTGGGGTAAAACCCCTGAACCTATATAGAGTAGGTGTATATAAGCTGTCTAGTGCCCAACCAAGAAAAGATATAAGCCCTAATAGAGATGACCCTAAAGAATAAATGGTCTATACTCACTCAACCCACGGCCCAAGACTAGTGCAGACTACAAGTGACTTGCACCATTAGCACATGGAAAGTAGACAGATGGGCAATAGCAGAGAAAGAGACGTCGAATGAAGCCTCGTGATGGTCGAGCAACCGTCACGTAGACTCAGAGATAGTGATGAGCTGCTCATTAGCATACACAGTGGCAGAGTTGTGTGAAGAGTCAAAACCTGAGCTCGAGATGACGTATGAACATGTGAACACTTCTACAAATGTCTCACAATAAGAGGCGTCAACAAAGAAACCAAGTGCTCTTAGTAGAAAAGGCGATCAAGCTAGCATAAGACTCTCATAATGACTCTCATAATGATGTCCAAGAGATACAATGAAGACAACCTGGCCTAAAACCCAGGTGGCACGAATGAGAGTAAAAGACCCAGGTAATACAGTCGTGGAATTCGCGGTCAAGTGTATGCAAGTTCATTATGAAATTACTCGCACTGTTGAAAACAAGAAAGCGAAGAATCATCTCTTAGAGATTCCACCATATCCATCTCGGCATTGGCCCTGAGTGACCAAATGATTTTCGTTCCAGCAACACTTCGACCTCACAGTCTCAAAATTAGCACGCTCTAACTCGCACTCGCATTTATATATTCCACCGTCTGCAACTCCTTTTGTAGGCAAACAAGCACGAAGGGATGTCATGGTAATAGTAGATACTTTAATCGACCACTCGTCCACATAATTATAAACACAATTCCGCCACCTAGATTCCATGCAAGAAATTAACAATCATATCATGTCGTCAAACCATACAAACACAGACGACAAACGAGAGCACAGTCCTCTGTAAGTCCCTCTCACTATTCCCCACAACACCGACATGCAACAATAGGAAGTTGCATCTCATAAAATCTTGGGGATTCAGAAACTAAGCTATAATAGTAAGTCCGAAAAAGCAGACAACTGAAGGAACCGCTCAAAACTGCTTCGACTGAACTGGACAACACAAGACCCACTTACGCCCAACCTCAGAACATCACCCTCTTTCTAAAACTGACCAATGGCTTGCAGCATAGGCTACACTGACCACCTTCCTTCATCCTGACGAATCGCGAAGCAATTGTAATTACCATGCTACACCGACCACCTTCCTTGCATCGTGACGAATCGCAGAGCAATTGTAATTACGATGCCGATGGAATCGGATACACAGAAATAGAAATATGCCGATGGCGTGCAGCACCGACCGCCTTCCAGGAAACCTAACGAATCGGAGACAAGCTGGCACAACAACGAACAAACACTAGAGATCCGAAGACAGAGGTAGGCCGAGATCATAAGAGGGTAAAGAGACAAAACTAGGCCGAGAGATCCAAAGACAGAGGCAAGCCGAGAGCATAAGAGGGTGAGGAGACAGAGGCAGGCTAAGAGGGAAGAGCGTGAAGGTAAGAAGATGAAATTTCCAAACCCTAACCGAACCTCACCATCCCACCAACCTAATGGTCTCGCTAACTCAAGCCGTCCTAAAAATACCCTTGGAGGGCCAAAAAAAAAGGCCCATGATCTTTGAAAACCGTCTTTTAAGTCTTTTGAATGTCCAAATTGTATTACCAGGAATAATGGATTGAGACACTCAAACAAGATGAATTTCATTCATGTGGCTTGGAGAGAGAGAGAGAGACACACACACACATACACACACACACAAGGGGGGGGGGAGAAGAACGAGAAGAGAAAGGGGAGAGGGGAGAGAGAAAAAGAAGAAGGAGAAAGAGAGGAAGAGAGAGAGAGAGAGGGAGGGGGAAGGCGGGGCGAGGAGGGGACGGGAGGGGGGGCCAAAGAAGATGAAGTCACTAAATGCATGTATTAAAAGCCCCTTACAAGGAGCATACTTGAACCAATCACCTTAAAATAAAAGAAATGTCTAAAGAAATACCGATTTTTCCTTTCTTATCACACATCTTCACTAAAGCCTTCCTATGGCAAGCCAAAAAAGCAACATTTTGAAAAATGGTCATCCATTTGCGCACCCCCCACCTGCTTGACATATGTATGGAATAATTTGTTGAGATTAACGACCTTTAGAATCAGTAAATGCCCCCATAGATTTGCAGCAGGCAGTCTTTCCATCATGGAGCAAGTAACTACTAACTTGAAATTGAAGTTGAATCCTACTATTTTATCAATTGTTTAAGGAAAAAAGAGAATGAGTAAAATAGTGGACATGAGACGCGACACAGGGTCCCTTAGGACCCGATCCTCCCTGCAAATGTCAGGGGTGGTGATTTATTATTGATTTTGTGATCTCCATATTTTGGAAGCTGAAGTCCAACAAATACATGAATAAGGCGATACTCTAATTGATTTCGTTGCAGTTTTTACAATATTGTCACATGGACTACAACCATATGAATAAAGGTGTAGTCATCCTTCAATCTTGCATCCATCTTGGATTTCCTTGCTCCCTCGCATCGACAACATGCATTAAATGAGAGGAATGTTGTAAGAATACAGATTGAAAACACTTTTTTTTGAATGGACCAGTAATTGAAAATATTTATGTTATAATATATAATATTGAACTGCAATCAGTCAATAACCAACCCTATAAGCACTTAACAAATGGCATGCTGCATTTCTAAAGAGAGAATTTTATTACAATATACATATATATAGGTTTAACCATCAAATGCTTGAAAGTTATAGTTGTTTACGTACCCCCAAAATTTCTCATCACAGAATATGAAAGAAAAGAGAACTCCAGTCAGGGGTGTCAAAGCATCCTCTAGTCTTGATAAAAGTGTACACAAACTTGACACCATTTGTGGATTTTCAGTGATGTCTCAGTTTTCACCAGTACAAGTAAAATGCTTTGATCCCCAGATCAAAAAGTACATTTGGCTTAGTAGTTCACAGACAATAATTCCCTTATTAAACGACCTGCATCATTTCTGTTCCATCGTCCTGAGGCTGAATTCTGTCTGTCTTGAGAAGGAATTGTGCAATTATATGAGAAATAAGCCCCTTGACAATTATTGTGAATTGCTTTATTCAAATAATGTTCCGCATCATGCCATGCTTCCTGAAAGCATCCTTCCCCAACACACGGTGTGCCTTTTCCGCCCTTTACATGGGAAACTTTCCCTTTGAGACTTCGGACAGGGGTGGGGTTACTTACACATAGTTGCCAAGAAGCTATATTTGTGTCATCTGATCTTGAAAATTCTTCCACAGAAATTTGGCTTCTGGATGTAAATGCAGTCCCTAGGAGCACGATGCTCTTCTGCAACACACCAATGGCTAACTGTATCATTGAAAAGCAAGCAAGGAAGCAAGCAAGATGCCAAGTCTGCAGGTGGTTTGAATATAGAATCAGCTGCCAGGGATAATTCACTTCAATTTCGCATCCACCCTTCTGTTGCATTATGATAGATCCAGCAAACACCCTATGTCCCTGCGAGGTGCCTTCATACAGCCCAAGGATGTGAAATTACTTCCAAGCATATTCAATTCCTTCACAAAAACTTCAAACATGTCTTAGAAGAATGTCCTAGATGTGATCAACAGACTAATTAGTACTACTACAAAATGCTGCCATACAAAAAGAAATGCTACGAGTCCCATAAAAAGAAAAAATGACCTGTACCAGGCAGTTCAATCGGATGACTACTTTCTTTCCAATTGTCAGCGGCACAGACCAGCAGCATGCTCTCATGGTAAGCCTTGAGAGCTATTGACCCAGACTGTACTTGCCGGCTCTCTGGGATAGTGCTTCCAGATCTTGATCTTGCCCCCTTTTTCTCTTTCCACCAAACATTAAACATACACAATCAGGACTCCCATAAATGTCAAAATTTATCAGAACAAGATAGCTCATTATTGACAGATGCTCTCACATAAATTTACAGTTCCTATATTAAAGCTGGTGATTGGAAAAAATTTAACACCTAGTCAAGAGTGTTTGCTAATTTTAGACACGATTAAACTATTCTTGCAAACATTAAAAGTTAAGCTCTGATCTGGCAATCGCACCCATGAAATCGCATTAGCAATGGTAAATTCCCAAAATGATACATGATATCCAAATACCATATTACCTCCGACTACATTTTCCTGGCAATTTGTTGAAGCTATGGCCTCTGCAACATCCACGTCAAGCCTGTATGCCCCAATGTCATCTGAAAAGTCCCCACTGAACATTCAGGATAATCAATCTGTTTGGATTGATTATATGGATTGCAATCTTTCACAAGATTTATCTTAAACAGATAAAAAAACTCCCCAAAAAAAAGAAAACTCATCCAAAGCTTGCCTGAGCAAATAGAAAGATCATCTAAGGCTTACCTGTCTGCTTAGCCTCCTTTACCCCTGCCTTTTTCCTTTGCCACTCACACACATCCTCTAGCCCCTCACACACTTAACTACACTACGTGTATGGAATGAAGAGGGGGATAGATTTCATGGCCATTAAAAGAAAAAAAAAGTAAAAATATACTTTTTGGAATATATTTTTTAAAGAATTGGGTTTGGTTTTGTGTATGTGTATGTGTATGTGTATATGTATATGATAGTTATGCTGCGAGGGACTTGGATGCTACTAGCCTTGAAGTGTTTTCTCACTGTTTTTGAGTTCTTCCATTAGGCTCTCTTTTGGAGTCTAATGTCATGTACATTGATTTCATGTTAATTTTATAGCTACTGGTTTCACAAAAAAAAAGTATGTGTATATGTATATGTATATGTGTATTTGTATGTGTATGTGAGTGCACTATGTACTAGAGTCTATGTATGTGCACTATTTTTTGCATGTGAGTGTCCTTTGGTTTTTTTATCATGTGCACTGAGCAGTGTAGTCTGTGTGTGTGTGTGCGCGCGCGCTCTCTTTGGTTTTTATCATGTGCACTGAGCAGTGTAGTCTGTGTGTGTGTGTGCGCGCGCGTGCGCGCGTGTGACTATGTGCACGCGGCGTATGTGTAGAGAGAGAGAGAGAGAGAGAGAGAGAGAGAGAGAGAGAGAGTCCATATATGATAGACGTTTTATATTGTATACAGTATTTTATATACATCATATATTATGTAATTTTTAATGTATCACTAGAGCGCACTTCTAGGAGAACTCCAATCCAAATCTTGAACGTTTGTAAAGATTTCTGGGTGACACGGATAAAGCTTTCTCTCAGCTGTTTTCACGAGCTCCATAGCATCAACAGCTTAGTAGGAGAGCCCATTTCTTACCAGAATATATGCGCCTGAAAAATATTTGTGAAGTTCATCCTAGTTTTTGTTCTTTGACTCAAATGAATATGGCTGTATTCAGCAAAAAAATTGAAAGAGTATCTCCCATATAAAAGCATGTATTCTTCCATTCCAAGGGCTGAAAGGTGGCGGCCAATAAAATTATATACATATTTCATTCGTAAATGGGAGTAACTTTTGATCATGACACATATTTCATTTGTCCATCTGTGACTTGGCCAAAGCACCAAAACTTGACAATCACCTTTGATAAATGCCAATAGCCTCTGCAAGAAAAATAACTTGTATATGTGTTTATTTTAAATCTACCAAGCGTTCCAGGCGTACATGTGGTGTAAACTTTGCAAGAATTGTGAGAGAGATATTTTATCCTACCTTGAATGACAAAAGATTGGTTCCATAACACCATTCCGTCCCTCGCAAACATGGAGATTCTTCCCTCCAATCCAGAGAATTTGCTTGTTGGCAATTGGAAAGCATAGTATCTGCTTTGCAGACTTTGAACCCACACCTGTCAAAATGTTATTCAAAGGCAGATTCAATAAAATAATAGAATGTTTTTTATACAATCAGATGTGCAGGAAAAATGTGTAATAAAAACTGCACTTACATTCTCTCCTATTTCCAAAGAGAGCTGATATTTGCATCCTTCCATTTTTCCGTACTCATCATAAGAATGTATTTGTCTAAACGTGGAAACAAACAAACAGAGTCATCGGTCCCAACCAACTCTAATCAGAAAAAAGAAGAGTTTACTAAGCATTTCAATATGTATGTTCCTTTTTGCATTCTTCAACTGTGCAAAACTACTTGAACGTAGAAATGTGTGTGACATGTCAACTTTTAAAAATGCAGCCTCTAAATCTTTATTGCCTGGAAACCAATGTCTGTGCATAAGGGATGCAATATCGACCCGTTGATCGTTTCCATTTCGACAAACTTCAAGGCAAAAGAAGTTTAGCCTCTCTAAGCAGAATTTTATGTCTCCATGATAACTCGTAGTCATTTACATTATGAATGATAAGACGTGGTGATCCATCAAAATTTTACACAAGCTTAAGCCTGACAGGACCCCGTTCCTGTTAGTGTAAGTATTATACTACAAATGTTGCGAATATTAGGACGCGTTCAAAAGTTTGAGTACTTCGTCAATTGTCCTCTGCCTGTATTCAAATTGTTTTTGCTACTTAAAAATCAGCCTTCCCAGGACTTGTCGAGAAGCAACACCTTGAAAAAGTTGTAATGTGGCTGGTAAAGAGAGTGACATTTCACTCTGACATACAATAACCATGGTTCTCAAGGGGATTAAATGAAACATGTAAACCCTCAGAGACTTAGGATGAGGTATTTTGTGTTCCTCTTGCACAAAGGTGAAAGCAGTCTTTCCATAAATTGTGGGGGAGGACCTCATCATCTAGCAGCATAAAGCTGCCATTGATATTCAAGTACCGTTTCAAGCCACAAAAGGGAACGTGGTGGCCATTTTACTCAAAAACCGCCCTTCACAAGACCAACTTGTTGCATCAAGAGGCATGGGAATGGCCCAGAAATTGAAATCAAAGTCGGGTGCAAGAGTGGCATGTAGTCGTTTGATAGGGATTTGCAGGTACACTGAAGGCACTGTTGCCTCCCTCGTTGCAACTTGCAACACGATTTTAACTCTGGCCAAGAGTCCGATAAGAAAGGGGTGATTTCACATATGATGGCTTGAGTACAAAGGCGTGAAGCATTCGATATAGAGAAGCCTGATCATTTAGACCATAGCAATGTCACTTTAGAGGTGTATGTACCATGGTCCACAACTGTAAACGTTCTGTATACAACTCAAATACGATTGCATTTATTGATCTTCTTTTCTTTTTCCTTTTTGTTTCATTACAAAGACTTCTATTCAGTATATGAAATGGCCAAGAGCCAAGAAACAAGAGGTAAATTGCCACTAAGAATATGCAAGGATAAGCAAATTCTGAGAGAAACCAAGACTGTGGCTGTCACACCATGCTAGTAAGAGACTCAGAGAAGAAAGAACTGCCTCTCCACTCTCTAAGAAAAATTGATCTCCTGGCTGACACAGATCTCAAAGTCCCCTACATCCTAGACATGGTATGTGTCCAGACGCTAACGATGGTATGAGCAGGGTGGACCTAGGTGCTATCTAAAGACTCTATACATCAGTAATGCTAGCAACAATCTCCCAACATGTGTCCACCTATGCAGGTGGAGTTCTGTACCAAGAGGCAGAAGCGGTGTCAAGACGACAGCTCTCTGCCGAATCAAGAAAGCCCAAGAAGAGACCTGGCCCTCATTAAAAACCTGAGGCCTTGTCAAAGAGAGCCAAGTCACTGAGCCCCAAGTAATGAACAAAGAGGATGACAAAAACCTACCCAAAATTCTTGCAATCTCAGCCCAAATGATATTGGCTAGTCTGCAATCCTAAAGCAATGTTCAATCTACTCCTCAGCAAACAAGCACCAAGGGCAAGAAGGGTCAACAGTCAGCTCCAAAAAGTGCTTCTTCCCCTGATGTACCACAATCGCTCCATGAATGAAAAGCAAAAGAAAAGACAGATTTTCATCTTCCTGAGGGATTTCCAAAGTCTCCTAAAAAAGACCTCTACGAATCCAGAGTGATCTCAAAGCTCTCCAGTGATGAGCTCTAAATGATCTCCATCCCCTGGCTCTAATCCAACACTTGCTGACTATAAAGACAGAGAAAGGAAAGCTCTAGGAATGTATAACTGCATCAATCCACTCCCATTCACTTGGGTCCCGTTGTAGAAAATTTATGGGAACACCTCCATAAAGCAAAAGCCTCCAAATCCCCAGGGTAGTGCCATTCAGACAAAGGTCAATGTACCAATCCTTAGCACAAAAGCAAATGCTCCACATGACCCAGCACTCTAATTGGCTCAAGTTGTGCATACAACGTAACCCTCATCCAAAGATCTAACCAATCTACCCCCAGACTGCATCGTGAAGACCAAGGTGTCTCCGCCTATGTCCCACATGAGCCCAATGATCTGCAGAGAAACACCAGTCATCCATTTGACAAGCCTATGCTGTGCCCCACAATGGGATAGCTGCATGTATCTGAGCAATTCTTTTACCACAGCCTTTGAGGTGACTAATCATCTACGTTCTGTGCTCTTCGGAGAGGTTCTTAAAAGACTTCCAAGATCCCACCGAAGAAGTGTGACCTCTCCCACTTGGACCACTGCAAACAACCAGAAACACCAAAGGTCTACAATGGTCATCCAATATAGTATCACTGGCTGTCCATCAATCTCATCCTGCAAAATGGGGAGAGCCCTCCACAAAGAACCTCTGAAGCTGCACCAAGTGGTAAGAAAGGCATCCTCAGAGATGTAGAAGTAAAAATCAATTTGGTGCTATGATCTATCCAAGCACTCCTCACCTGTAGAGCTGAGTTTAATCGAAAGCTCAGCTCCTCGCGCTCTCCTTTTTAGCCTCCCCTTTTTGCTCCTAGGGCAAACACTAATTAGGCCTCCTCTTCCCCCTTTATTACAAACTTCTTTCTTTATCTCCTACGTCAACCTTGCCACCAAGTGACTCCAGATCTTGACCTTCCAAACAATATAGCTCGTACGATTTAATTCCCCAATCTCACCAAGACTCAAGATTGACATACAGGAAGACATGACAAGATATAGAGCTTTTGATTAAACACGCTGCTTGAAGTTGAAACACGGGACTTTCTGAAATTGGAGTCTGCTCCTGCTTGGATGGATGCCTTCGTTAGTGTGACCTTTGGCTCTGATATCATCTTAGAGAAAGAGTTCTACTTGCTGTAGCAAACCTATGCAGAAGAATCTTTGGAAGTGTAAAGAATCTCCCGTAGACAATTCTATAGTTGATGTTCACAATGACCGGCAGGAAAAATATGAAGGTAAAATCAGCGCTTCGTGGATGTACGTCGTATTGAGCGACGAGGAACGCCGCTTCAACTTCTCCCTCACACAGGGAAAGCATTAAGTACTTCCGTCCTAAGGCAATTACAGACTGTTTATTGCCGCTGGAAGTTGCATTTTTAAAAAAAAAGATCATGAAAGGAGGTCTTATGAAATATGCGTTGCCAAGGGCGCGGCGCTGAGTGTGTCTATTGCACAAGCATCCATGATCGTCCTCTACGATGTCGTTCATTTGCGAGAAAAATCACAATACTCCCAAGAGGAAGATACTAAGGGAGCGTGAGGGGCAGGAAACCTGACCCAAACAGCACGAAATGGTCGAAATGCAAAGCCGATTTAACGCTGTGGTGAAAATCTGGGATGGAGTGGTGCTGCAAAACGTCCTCCGGAGAGAATTTCTGTGCAGAAGAGAGATGGAAGAAGGGAGCAAAAGCAAGGTGGAAGGAGAGAAGGAAAGACGTGAGGTAGCTGAGGGAGGTGCTCGCCATGGCAATCAAACTCTCTCCAATCAAATCACTCTCATGCAAGCGCACAAAGTTGTGAAGCCACGAAATTGGAAATTACACCACCTGGGAATGCCAAATGTTCTGGATCCAAGGGGGCCGTGTGCCCTCTATATTATATAGAGGCGCACGAGCCCCTCCTTCCATTAAATGAGTTCTAACATGCTTCCTATCATGGGCACAAGATTCCATTAAATTCACAATTTGATGCATGAAACTTTACCAAATGGTGCAAAATGTCATGATAATCATTTGAATCATGCCTTGCCATTTGTTTTGATATGTGACATGACCCCATTTGGATTTGTAAATCAAAAGATCCAAGACTTTGAAATTATCATGTTTTGGGTCAAAACAGGGAGCGCGTTACGAGCGCCTCTTAATGAGCGTCCAAAACATGAGAATTTCCATGTCCTGGTTTTTTTTAAAATTTTATTTACAGAGAACTTCTTGGATCTTTTGATTTACAAATCCAAAAGGGGTCATGTGACATATCAAAATCAATGGCAAGGCATGATTCAGATGATTATCATGACATTTTGCACCATTTGGTAAAATTGCATGCATCAAATTGTGAATTTAATGGAATTTTTCCCAATTTCTTGCACCAAATTTAGAGTAAGGCTGCTCATAATAGGAAGCATGTTAGAACTCATTTATACATTGGGATAAAAACAATCAAATATATAGAACACTTTTACCAAGGTAGACTTTCAATAACATGATCATGTTCAATGTTGAAGTTTTTATTCAATGATGCACTTCAACTATATACTACTTTTTGGTTGGTAGCCAAAGCATTTCTATGCAAGTTCATCTCATGAGAATAAATAACACTATCATAATCATCTTCAAAATTGTAGTGATACTATAAAACTTTATTAACAATGAGTACATACATATAGTGAGGTTATGTTTTTCTCAAGTGATGCACTTCAAGTATATAGTACCTATTATTGATAGCCAAACCACTTCTATTTAAGCTCATCTCATGAGAATATAGAACACTATCTCCAATGTGCACTTGTAACATTATATTATAATCATGTTTAATATTGAGGAAGCACTATAAGTCTTTATTAATGATGAGTACATATATAGAATGACATTATGTGTTGGTGGCCCAACCATTTTTCCTTCGCTCGCTTTTTCTCGCTCACTAATTTGGCCTTGCTCGCTCAGCATTGCTCGCTTGATCAACTGCCTATCTATCGATCTATCTATCTATCTATCTATAAACTAAAGTGTATTCTATTATAAGCTTTATGAATGATGCTGTTCTTTTATATTCATTTTTGTTGCAAGAGTAGGTGGCTAATTGGCAACAAAATTCCACACAAGTTTGAAAGCGTGATTACCTTTGTGTAGGAACCTTACCTTTCACCTACATGTATCAAACTCTTGAAAAGACTGAGCAACTATTGGTTAAAGATACAGTGCAATAGGTCCCCCCCATTGAAAAGAAGTCAGATCTGCATCATGGAACTCTTAACATGTGACATGAAATTCTCAAAAATAAGAGATATTACTAGTTGAATAAGATGTTTCGATCATTTAAAACACAAATCACTTTTGATCAATAACATCTTATATGTTGTGTGTCCAAGTCATTTCATTTTTGTTTCATACAAAAATAGCATACCTTATTCACCCAACTAATTCAAGCCATGCATCCCTTATACATTACTCAATCCATGTTTCAAGTTAGAGAGTATAGTCTCTGTGCAACTTCAAGTTTGTTGGTAGAGTTGGCACTCGATGAATCCTCGGTGCAAGGTAAAGCTTTTGAAGATGCAAGCCTCGAATAACTTGATATTGTTGCCTGGAATGCTCCCACTAGCTTTGAGATGTAACTTGTGCTCTACTCTCTGAAGGCTTGCTACTTTGCAAGCATTTTTCTTAGAGTCCATTGCAAACATACCATAGCTATTTGAATATTGTACCATTATTTTCCTTCCTCATCAAGCTCCTCCTTATATCTTGATTAGGTTTTCAACTTTCCTATCTCGTAGTTGGGAGAGGGGGAAACACAAGTCACAAGAGCACGAAGGGAAAGGCGTTATCAAATCAAAGTGCATGCTAAGAGGGAAAATTGATAGAAGCTTGGAGACCAAGGAAACGAGAGAAACAAGGACTTTCAAGAAAAGAAGTATAGTTGGTAATATGTTACCAAAGCACAAGACATGAAGTTTGAAAAGATAATGCATGAAATGTGAAGCTTTCTATAAGATAGGTAGCTATGTTTGGACTTCCATAAGCATACACATCCCCATATTGAACTTCTTAGTAACCCCCAAATAAGCGCTTTGAGGCCTAAAATTTTGAAAAAAAACAAAGTGCAAAATGGCACGTGGGTGGGTTTGGTGCCTAGATTATGAAATGTAGGCTTCCTTGACACATTCTTAGGGCACATTTCAAGGAAGTGCATGGGAAAGGAAACAATGCAAAATGATAAAATGATGTTGGATTTCTTCAAAGAGAATTGCACATGTATTAATGGAATATTTTCTATTACATCCATTTAAGGGTAAGTCAAGCTACAAATATTAGCAAAGACCAATGTTTTATGATACCCTGTAGTAGCTCCATAAGAGGAGTCGAACTTATTTAATATTTTTAGTTGCAAAAAAATTTAGGGAAAGTTGTGGAGCATGCCCTTGATTGACTAGTGCAATCCTAGTGGGGTTCTTGTGCAACATTACACACTACCTAAGCCATTATAAATATTATCAGTTGGTGGTCTCCTTTAGGTGTGAGAAAGCTTGAGTCATGCACTTTTGATTGAACACTTGCTTGCATGTATGTGTAAAATAAATTTTTGATATTTTTAAATAAATCGTTAATCCTATACGATCTAGGATACATATGTGACATGCAAAATAGCATTTGCAATGGTTTCTTGATCTTAATCAGAAATGAAATTCCATTATAATTTGGTCTCATATTCAAGTTGGAATGTTGACATTATTTTGAACACCAAATTAGTTAAATTCCATTGAGCAATGCATAAGTTATGGATATTGCATAGATATGTTCAAATTCTTTCAAATACAATATCGTACCTCCCTGCTAGTGACCCATGAAAGTCAAGAAAAGGAAATGCTAGATCCTTTGAAAGGGCTAGCATTGATGGTACAAATCAGATTTGGTCAAATTGAAGATGATACTTGAGGGGACTTGATTAGATTTGACATAGACCCTAACCCTTTATATGCACTCTCACATTTTGATATGATAAACAAAGTACTGAAACCTCCTAAAAGGAGGTAAGCTTCTGTTAATAATCGGAAGTATGTAAATCTTGTGGTATCACCCATGTGAGCCTTGGTAGCAATACTTTTTGAAATGCAATGGCACTCTCTAAACTACCCTAAATTGAGGAGTGAGGAGCATAGAGTTAACCATATACAGGCTCAAAATTGATAGCCCATGTGATCATCAGTTAAAGCATTTATGTAAAATTCACGCTCATAAATGAGATATTTTCTATCCCTTCAATTTCTACTTGAATACAGATGAGAATGACATAATTGTGTAGAATTGTTTGGCTAGTCTAGCTAAGATATCCACCATAAATTGAAGGCAATAAATAAACTTGGAAATCTTCCCAAACAACATTGTATTCTCAATTTTTGTGGATGACAACAATGCCTCCAATGATTCACAAATCTCATGAAGCGCTTGGTGCCTACTTAGCCAGCCTACTTAGCCATCAAACTTTCTGTCATCAACTCATATGAAGTATCACACATCCAAAACTTTTTGGCATCGATGTTCTTATTGGACTTCTTGAAAACAATTCAATGTTCAAACTCATGGACTCATCAATATATGGGGCAATGTTTGATTCTCTAATGGCATCTACAACGCACAAATTTTTCTTATGTGCAATGCAATATATATTTGTCATAAATGGACTATCACTCTTTTAGAAAATTTGCCAATCTTCTATGTTTCCCAGTCATAGTTGCAAAACCATTGAAACCAAAGCACATCATTCTTCTGCTATCCAAGATTTTCATGATAGATACTCAAAATTACTACACAATGCAAAGGCTAAACCACTCTCAATTTTTCAAAAGACCTAGAAAGATTGTAATAGGTTCAAAATCCTCTGAACATGACTATTGTCACTCCCAAGTCCATGTTTCGAGGGTATTGGTCACCTATAATCGTGCAGTTGCTCATTGTAGCATAGGTGCTCACAAGTGTAGCATAGGTCGTTGGGTCGTATCATGATGAGAGGTGTAGGCTAAAGCATGGAAAGCATATCTCATGCATGCATGGGTGAGAAAGAAGGCTTGATCACTATGATGGATGGAGGCCCTCGCCTCCACGAGAGTTCAAGGGTTTAGGAGGGGGGTGCAGGGTTTAGAAGGGGGATAGGGTTGAGAGAGCTATCTAGGAGTTCCATGGTTTAGAGAGCATTGCAGGCTTTAGGAGGAGTCTAGGGTTGAGGAATGGAGAGCAAGTCTCCTTCATGACTTTGAGAGGTAAAGGTTGAGGAGGAGGGACAAGGGAGGAGGAGGGAGGAGGCAGGAGGAGGAGGGAGGAGGAAGAACGGAGGAGGAGGCGGAAGGGAGGAGGAGGAGGAGGGAGGAGGAGGAAGAAGAGGAGGGAGGAGGAAGAAGGGAAGAGGAGAGGGAGGGGGAGGGGGAAGAGATGGGAGCAAGGAGTACAAGGGTAGGAGTCCAAGGGTAAGGGCATGCTAGAACATGAAAGTGTAAGGGAGCATGGATGCAATAGAGATAAATCACATGAACACAATAGTGAGCTTGAACACTGAACCCCAAAGAGTGGGAGCTTCATTCCGTTGAGAGAGATTTATATATGTTGGTCTATACACAAATTGTAGGTACCTCCAGGGTGGGACCTCTTTTGTAGGGGACCTCTTGGAAAAGAATCCCTCCACTTTTTGAGGGGACCTCTTGGATCTCTACACAACGTGGGGGAACCTCATGAGTGCCTACACAAAGTGGGCAAACCTCATACCTCCCTCCACAAAGTGGGGGGACCTTTTGAGTCCCTCCATAAAGTGGGGGAGGCTCAAAAAGTGTAGGCTTTTAGCCTTTCTCTCTCTAGATCTTGATTTTGCAAGTATGATTAGATCTTTTCTAGAGAGGATTTTGGCTATCCTCATCCTTTAAGATTCATCATACCATTTTTCAGACTCACGATATTACAAGTAGAACTTTGCCGCTACCCTACACACACAATTATCTCATCGTCATTGCTCTAGACTGCACTTCTGGCCCTTGTTGCCATAGGGTTAACAACTCTTCCGGACTGATTTGATTACCCGTCCTCAGTTTATGGTTGAGTTCAAAGACGATGTTGTGTTGTTCTTGGTGATAGATGGATCAAGCTTGTTGTTGATCTTTTCCTTGTAATCCACGAACACCGTAGATTGTTTGCTCAATTTTTAAGAAGCTAGTGTCAACCATTTCTTCAAACAAACACGCATACCACCCTTGAAGAGATATGTATCTTTGAAAGTTGTTTGAGCATCTATCTGTTGATTTGGCTTGAAACTGAGCATGGGTAAATGGTCATCAATGGTGAGGGGCACCTCCAAGGGTTACTACTAAAGCTTCATTTTATTTGGTGCTCTCCTTGAGTGTTTTGTCATAACTACCTTGCATCTGTGATGCATGTTTGTCAAAGGCTCTTATGAGTGTTTCTTGGCTGGCCCATTTGACCTTCGAGTATCTATTGATTAGCAGCCAATTGTAAGGAGCATCTTCCTTGTCTGGATCATGCTGATTGGCATCCCACTAGTAGCCCACGGGGTACTGCATCAAATGTGGGGCGTGTTCATATTAGTTAACAATAATATATACCTCGACGGATATAACCCACCACGTAGGATTTATCGCATTGCACCTCCTCACCACATAGAAGGATTAGTAGCCACATCAAATATACCTCGAAGGAGGTACCCACCACATAGTATAACCACTCTGTGGATAGCTAGATCATTCAAGCAAATAGTGTTACACCCCAAGAGCAAGAGTGGAAGAAAGGTTAGGATAGGAATGGACTCTTGCCTTAGCATGGCCAAGTGGTTGTAGCATGAGAAATAGGGAGAGTGATGAGGAGGAGTAGGGTTGGCCCTCCCTTCAAAAGGTGCTATGTATAAAAGCTAGAAAGTTGCTTTTGTTCTTCAGTTGTAAGTATGCAAGTTTGAGAAATAGAAGACTTCCTTCTTTTCAAGTGTTGTTGTCTATGTTTCTCATGCTCTTGCCCTTGTGAATGCCTCTCACCCCCTTTCCCCTTCTTTATCCATGCATTTCCTTCCCTTCCCTCTCTCTCTCTCTCTCCATTCCCCCCTTTGAGGATTCACATTGTTGCAACTCTAGAAGCCATTGAAGTGACACCTTGGACCGCATAGGCTTGCATTGCTCCCACAAGGAGTAGTAGGAGGTGTGGAGTTTCCTTAGCATTGCTCCAAGATCCCCTTCCCGCATGAGTCACCACTGGAGACCACACATTTCTGGCACCATTACCAGGGAAATAGACGTATGCTTTTGCTTGCACATGCTTGCTCCATTATTTCCCATTGCCATGAAGTGGAGTTTAGTGTAGAGAGTGAGTTGAGAAAAAGCAAAGAAAAGAGAGTGAGAAGGAAGAGAAAAAAGACTCTAACTATTTTTTGGAAGTTTTGTTGTAGTTTTGTGTTCCTTAGAGGTCTCAAAATCTAGAAGGAGTGCTTTGAATCATTGCTAAACCTTGGATAAAGTCCCATCCCATTGGAAAAGCTGAAAAGTGATGATTGGGTTGAAGTTTCAAGGTCTTGGGAATGAGAAACAGTCCATCTTGGAAAAGAAATCTTCCATTTTGGTCCAAACTTGCTTGTTTTTGCTACTTTTGGTTGCTTCTTGTTGTTTAGTAGGCAGTTTAGCTAGAAAACTAGTCCTTACAAACTCCAAACACTGTATAGAGTCCCAAGAAGCTCAGAGAATCCTCAAAATTCCATCGACAAGGGGTTTCCTAGAGAGAACTGTCGTTTAGCCTAACGTAGTGCACGTTAGAATAATAACCCCATGCACGGTGAGTTATTTGTTTGCCAAGATACCATTGACTATGCCGAGATATCGTTCACTTCACCGAGTTAAACTACTGGCATTTTAACATCTTTTGACATGAACTGATATCTTGACACCTAACCAAATCTCTAATAGCTGGCATAATTAATGACTAAATCTTGTTGAAAATAGAGGTCAACTCTAACTCCATGCATAGTGAGTTAGCATCTCCACGCACGTTGAGTTAGCATAAACTGAGTTACTAACCCGCTACATATGCAACCTAACCAACTCCATGCACATAGAGTTAGTATCCTAGTGCCCGTTAGGATACTAACCCAGTGCACACATGGGTTAACAGATTGACTGAAAAAGGGAATTGGAAAATCCATTGGCTAAACCTCCCGGAGAGCATCCACCCTGAGATACCTAAATGCTATTGAGATCTAGAAAAACCCTAGGAGCTGAGCCATAACCGGAAGATAGTGCATCCAACAAACTTGATGTTGAGACAAGGGACCACTTTAGCATCAGCCTCATCCAAAATTTCAATCCCTAGCTCATACTATGTACAAGAATCTTCATAAGGCAATAGTTCAAGTTCAAAAGACTCAATGAGCTTTGATGTCAAAATAGGAGAGAACCCAAATTTAGAAGCCACTATGTCTCCCAACCCCAACTCGGTTAGGCCCCAATCGCGTACACTTTCAACCACAACCTCGCGCCTAAGGGATTCCTTCTCTAATTTCATGGGGATGGTTCAACTTGTCAGATGCCGACTTAGTTAATCCCTTTGCTAAGCAAACTAGGGTGAGTGGAGAGCAGCACGATCCTCCACCAACATTAGATAATGCTCAGAACAACCCCATGCTTGCCTCGATCGTGGGTCCTACGGTTCATGTTCAATTTTATGAGGGTGAACCCTCCTTCACTCGAACCACTGAGGTACCTAGGTTTTGGCCATCGAGGCCCAAAGGGTAGGGGAATGATCAAATGGACTTTGGGGAGAACACCTTGCCACACCTAATGGCCCCTCATCCTAACCTGTACTCATCGTGCATAGGAACCCAAGAGGGCACTCCTTAGCCTAATGTAGTGCACGCCAAAATAATAACCCCATGCATAGTGAGTTATTTATCTGCTGAGATACCATTGACTATGTCGAGATTCGTTCATGTCACTGAGTTAAACTACTGGCATTCTAACATCTTTTGAATTGGATTGATAGCTTGACACCTAACCAAATCTCTAATAGTTGGCATAATTAATGTGACCAAATCTTGTTGAAAATAGAGGTCAACTGTAACTCCATGCACAGTGAGTTACCATCTCTACGCACGTTGAGTTAGCATAAACCAAGTTACTAACCCGCTGCATACGCAACCTTACCAACTCCATGCACATAGAGTTAGTATCCTAGCGCCTGTTAGGATACTAAGCCAGTGCACACGTGGGTTAACAAATTGATTGAAAAAGGGAATTGGAAAATCCACTAGCTAAACCTCCCGGAGAGCATCCACCCTGAGCTACCTAAATGCTATTGAGATCTAGAAAACCCTAGGAGCTGAGCCATAACTAGAAAATAGTGCATCCAACAAACTTGATATTGAGACAAGGGACCACTTTAGCATCAGCCTCATCCAAAATTTCAATCCCTAGCTCATACTATGTACAAGAATCTTCATAGGTTGATAGTTCCAGTTCGAAAGACTCAATGAGCTTTGATGTCAAAATGGGAGAGAACCCATATTTAGAAGCCACTATGGCTCCGAACTCCAACTTGGTTAGGCCCCAATCACGTACACTTTCAACCACAACCTCGCGCTTAAGTGATTCCTTCTCTAGTTTCATGGGGATGGTTCATCTTGTCAGATGCCGACCTAGTTAATCCCTTTGCTAAGCAAACTAGGGTGAGTGGAGAGTAGCAAGATCCTCCACCAACATTAGATAATGCTCGGAACAACCCCATGCCTACCTTGATCGTGGGTCCTACTAGCTCATGTTCAATTTTATGAGGGTAAACCCTCCTTCACTCGAACCACTGAGGTACCTAGGTTTTGGCCATCAAGGCCCAAAGGGCAGGGGAATGATCAAATGGACTTTAGGGAGAACACCTTGCCACACCTAATAGCCCCTCATCCTAACTTGTACTCATCGTGGGTAGGAACCCAAGAGGGCACTCCTTAGCCTAATGTAGTGCATGTCAGAATAATAACCCCATGCATGGTGAGTTATTTGTCTGCTGCCGAGATATCATTGACTATGCTAAGATATCAGTCACTTCACCGAGTTAAACTGCTAGCATTCTAACATCTTTTGACATGGACTGATAGCTTGACACCTAACCAAGTCTCTAATAGCTGGCATAATTAATGACCAAATCTTGTTGAAAATGGAGGTCAACTCTAACTCCATGCACAGTGAGTTAGCATCTCCACGCACATTGAGTTAGCATAAACCGAGTTACTAACCTGTTGCATATGCAGCGTTACCAACTCCATGCACATAGAGTTAGTATCCTAGTGCCCATTATGATACTAAGCCAATGCATACATGGGTTAATAGATTGACTGAAAAAGGGAATTGGAAAATCCACTGGCTAAACCTGCCGGAGAGCATCCACCCTGAGCTACCTAAATGCTATTGAGATCTAGAAAACCCTAGGAGCTGAGCCATAATTGGAAGATAGTGCATCCAACAATATTGAGACAAGGGACCACTTTAGCATCAGCCTCATCCAAAATTTCAATCCCTAGCTCATACTACATACAAGAATCTTCATAGGTTGACAGTTCAAGTTCGAAAGACTCAATGAGCTTTGATGTCAAAATGGGAGAGAACCCAAATTTAGAAGCCACTATGGCTCCGAACTCCAACTCAGTTAGGCCCTAATCACGTACACTTTCAACCACAACGTCACGCTTAAGTGATTCCTTCTCTAATTTCATGGGGATGTTTCAGCTTGTCAGATGCCGACCTAGTTAATCCCTTTGCTAAGCAAACTAGGGTGAGTGGAGAATAGCAAGATCCTCCACCAACATTAGATAATGCCTGGAACAACCCCATGCCTGCCTTGATTGTGGGTCCTACTAGCTCATGTTCAATTTTATGAGGGTGAACCCTCCTTCACTTGAACCATTGAGGTACCTAGGTTTTTGGCCATCAAGGCCCAAAGGGCAAGGGAATGATCAAATGTACTTTGGGGAGAACACCTTGCCACACCTAATAGCCCCTCGTCCTAACCTGTACTCATCGTGGGTAAGAACCCAAGAGGGCACTCCTTAGCCTAATGTAGTGCATGCTAGAATAATAACCCCATGCATGGTGAGTTATTTGTCTGCTGCTGAGATACCATTGACTATGCTGAGATATCATTTACTTCACTGAGTTAAACTACTCGCATTCTAACATCTTTTGACATGGATTTATAGCTTAACACCTAACCAAATCTCTAATAGCTGGCATAATTAATGACCAAATCTTGTGAATGGAAAGATCTCACCTGCGATACATTGTGTCGAATTGCCCGTATCGATAAATAACCATAGTGTGGTGAGTAGATGTTATGTCATGCCTATAGGTGCCATTTACAAACATCTCATTCTTGGTAGGACGTGGTGCTACACGGTGGTCAATTGTCAATTGACGGCGTGAACACACAGCAACACTGACCAATGATGGAGGCACCTCAATCATCTCGATCGGTTCCCAAATCTTATGCCCCTCAGCAACTTGCCAGTCCAGCATTACGCAAGCCTTTAGCCACAAGACAGCCGCTCCATTAAGTGCTACCATGGCTTCTTCGACCACTTCTACTATCATCAAGATAGTAGATGCATCCCACCCTAACATCAAAAGGGCTAATGGAGGGGCCACCCATGTTTGTACCCTCCGCATCAACATCCCCTTTCCCTATCCCTCTCATCAGGAGAAAAGAAGCTCATTGAATCTAGAAAGAAGTGCCTCCTATCTATACCCAGCACCCAGTAGAAAATCAGTCTCAATGTGTGGCTTTTCTATCCCCCTTGCTCCCCATGCCAATTTTACTGCAAGCCACAAGTCCAAGAAAAGATTAGACAAGAAGACACTCGTCAACAAACAAGAAGCAAAGGAGCTCGATGTGATGGATTCCTAAGCAACTGCTCCAAGATCAAGGTTACTATGAGGGTAATAAGTATATCTGGGTGCCTAAGGCCTCCAACCTCGCCACCCCATTGACCCTTGAAGTACCCATTGAGACTGTGCCCTCGGGACCATCTAATAGTAAGGCAACAGTGGCACCATAAGAATCTACTCCTAACATGGGGGTAGAACCACAATAACCTACTATTAGCTTCCCCATGAATACTCACACCAAGACAAGAATGTAGCAAGTCCACTTTACCCATGGGTCCTTATGTTACAGGCAAGGCTGACACTCACAAAACTGTAGTAGTAGCACAAGAATCCTCTATTATGGCAAAGGGTGAGGAGGTTCAAGACCCCAAAATGCTCTAATGGGTGCCTAAAAGGAAGTCACCAAGTCTGAGCTCTTCTTCTATGCTAACGTTGATGATTGGCATGGTGGTTACACATGAACCTACTCCCAAAAAGGGGATCAATACCATAAGAACCCACCACGGTCTCCATGGGAAGTGTACCTGCAACAAGCTCCGACATGGCCATAAGTGCCACGAAATCCTGAGCACTACCTAAGGTTTATCAAGACTTCCAAACCATACTCCTTCCAATAGATGCTTGAACCCCATGCACGTGACTTGACACAGACAAGCTGAGGGCATCGTCAGTTCATAACTTTAAGGCTCAGCTCTAGTGCACTCACAAAATATGCAATTTGGAGAGATGCCAGTACACCTCCATGGGGTTTAACCCTTCCATGGATACCTTGCAAATTGTTATTAACCTTAAAATTTTGGCTTTAGGCTACCGTGCCCTAGCTTCCCCTATCGCTTGTCGCTTCATACGAGCAACTTCCTTCTTTAGCTCCAATGGATGGCTTGTAGTGTTTGGAGGGTCAAGGGACCATAATAGCATTTAAGATTGCTATTGTTGATGTAACCAACACCATTAAGGATCGCGATTCTACATGATCCTTGTGGTGTGATTTCCACAACCTGGTACGGACCCATTCCTTGATACTTTAACTTACACTTCGTGTTCCTCATGCTATATAGAAGTGGACCTTTCTTTAAGTCCTTCTTTCAAAGGTTGCGGTGGTGGAACCACTTTTTGTGGTGTAGTTTCTCGACTTTATGCCATAGGCCACTTTGAACCTTGTTTCATCAAGCTTTTCTAGCTCAATTAGAATTTTTAGAATTGCCTCCTTAGATAATCTATCTCTAATCACAACTCTAAGGCTAGGAATGATAAATTCTATAGGCTTGACTACTTCCACTCCAAATGCTAGGTTGAAGCTATGCAAATGGTGGTGACCTTATATGATGTCTGGATAAGTTAAAGTGCCGCAATGAGTTTATATTCTCAGTTGTGCATGTCATTGTGCAACACAAGGTCTTGTTCAAGCTCTCAGCTTGCCCATTTAATCTAGGGTAGTAGGATGTGGACTTCCTATGAATGATGAGGAACTCACTCATTAAAATGCAGATCATATCATTAATAAAATGTGTTCCTTGATCACTCACAATTTTTAGTGGAAGGCCAAATTGGAATATCATGTTCTCATATAGGAACTTGGCGGTTGTCCTCGCATCCGCCTTCCTGGTGGCCTTGGCCTCTGTCCACTTGGTAAAGTAATCTGTGGCCACAATGATATATGTGGCCTGGGTCCCTTTAGTTGCCAGACTGATTGGTCCCACGAAATCAATATCCAACTTTTCAAAGGGCTAATTTGTAAGGACTCCCATTAGAGCCATATAGTTTGGATTTTGGGGAATGGAGACTCACCTAGTAGGGTCACAATGTTTAACAAACTTGGCCACATCTACAAAAAGAGTTGGCCACCATAATCCTGCTTCCAACACCTTACAAGCTGTAAGCTCTCCAACGAATTGACCACCTGTGATGCCCGAATGGGCTTCATCCAATACCTCCACAAATTTGACCTCATGGCTGCAGCGATGCATTATGTTGTCCTTGCCTAGGTGATAGAGCTGGCTGGATATTAACTGATATGGACTTGCATCTTTAATGAGTTTCTTGGCCCGATCTTTATTAAGGGACTTATCTTGAGGGAATCCATTTGTCAAATCGGGGGATCAAGCTCTCCTAGTCACTGAGACAACATCCTAATGCAACACTAATCTAAGGAGGATGCAACCTAAGTGCAAACATGATGAAGAGAGTGCTCATGACATGTACCTCAAGTCAATTAGGTTCCAAGATAGATTAGCTTGAACTCGTAAAGAGAATCTTGAGATAGTGCAAAGTGCTTGATTGATATTACTTCAAATGAACCTCCCTTTTATAGGTGAGGGTACTTACATCCATATGCATGCTCACATGTGGGATATCTCCTCCATGCCATGTGGCATACCTTTGCTCTACATGTGCTCATGGCACCACAACTCTCAACACCTCCCCTTGGTGCCATGATACTTTGGCTACTACAAGATGGTCAGATGTGAGTCACAAGATCAAATCCTCCCTTGGGTGCTTACATGGCTACTCTCAGGTGGTCAGGTTTGATTTACAAAATATAGGCAAGGTTGGCAAGGTTTTTGTTTCTTAATACATTCCATTGATGTCATCTTTTGGCTCATGGCTTGATGACGATGCTGTATAGTTGACATGCTGGTTCTTCAATCTGCAATCTTCTTCCTTATGTAGCTTTATGCATGATTCTTTGTTCTTCCATGTGCCTTGATGCTTTATGTGTGGATGCCATGCTTCGTGATATGGTCATCTCATACACTTGCGCTTTTGGCATGCTTATGACAATGATGTGTGCATTCATGCTTTGATTTGTCATTTGTTGCAAAGGTCTTACCATGAGCTTTGTTTTACTTCAATGGCAGTGTCTAATTGCTAACAATGATTTTGATCTGATAGGCGCATAGAGCTCAAAAAGACGATCACTTTCTCTTTTTGCAACATGTCCAAATTCTTTCTGGATTGGAAGTTATGGCTTGTCGAAATTTTGATCAAGAAGAGGGGCCTTTGATGATGTGGCTTGGCTGTTCACATGATACTTGCAGGACTGTGCTTGGCAAGGGGTTACTATGCTGAGGTGGCCCTATGCCATGTGGCAGTCTTTTAACCAATTGTAGTTAACCCGAGGTTTAAACAAACTTAATTATGGTCACACTAACCCATGCAACTGAACCTAACCCAGCTTGACTGGTGAGTTTAACTTAACTAGGATTGAGGTTTACCATGGTTGATCTTAAACCTTAGTTAACCACGTGTTAGGCAAGGAGATGCTGATGTGGAGAAAACATTTGTTCTCTGTTGGAGTCTCTGTCTCTGCTGAACCTTCGTCGCGTTTACATCTTGAGGTGCAGAATCCTAAGGTGCATCCTGAAGGAGGTCAAACATAAACAGGGCACCTCCACTTTGAAAGGAGTACTAGCCTCATCATGCAAGCCTTTAAAGGAGGTTGGACATAAACAAGCCCACTAGTGGAGCTCCACTTTGAAAGGATCATTGCCCTTCCATGCAAGCCTTTGAAGCACGTTAGTAAACAGAACAAGGTTGCTAATGAGCCAAAAGGGCAAAATGAGTAACCTCATCCATAAGAATGCTAACTCCTATATCAACGTCTAAATGGGATCCATTAAAAACAACTAGATATAGGCTAGCTTTGTGCATTTGGAATATCTTGAGACCTCTGGAGTACTACGAGAGAACACAAAGCCTAAGCACAACACACAACATTATAACATGTGTGCAATGTAATGCAACCAGCTTGTAGGAAGAAGAATATAGAAGAGGAGAACACAAAGACTAAGCACAACACACAACATTATAATATGTGTGCAATGTAATGCAACCACCTTGTAGGAAGAAGAATATAGAAGAGGAGAACACAAAGCCTAAGCACAAACACACAACATCATAATATGTGTGCAATGTAATGCAACCACCGTGTAGGAAGGAGATAGAAGAGGAATGATGTTGGTAATAATAGGCATGTTGGTAACATCATGTATGTTAAACAGTAGGCATGGCAAATAGGGGAGCAATGGAGAAATAGGTGATAAGTAGTGGAGAAATAAAGTTTTTGTATGGAAAATGGGGGAGCCGATGAGAAGCAGCAAACAGCCCATGAGCAGTGAAGAAATAGCAATCTCCATAGATGACGGTGCTCTTTTATGCCTACATCTAAGTATTAGCAACCACCAGTAATTCCTAGTCAACCACATGCCATTTGATTAATTGGCATGTCCAAATAATCATGAGTGGCTTTTAATGAATCAAAGTTAGTATGGCCCTTGAGGGGTTCCCTTCAGGAGCAAGGGCCATATTGATAGGCCATATATATCCCAGTGGCATCATTCACCTTTCAAACCATCATGTGACAAGTAATTCCATGTAACTCGTCATGTAAGGTGGAATAAACTTCCATTACTCTTTTATGCATACATCCAAATAATCATGGATTACTTTTAATCAAATTAAATTTGAGCTAAACTAATCACACATGCCAACCTAGTGGCATGTCTAAATAATCATGAGTTGCCTTTAACTAATCTACATTCGATCCGAATTAATCATGCACGCTATCCATTGGCATATCCAAGTCACCTTCAATATATCAAAATTTGAACCGAATCAACCATGCACACAAGCTTGGTGGCATGTCCAAATAATCATGCATCTAATGCATGCAAGTTAGCTGGGGAACCAATCAAGTGTCGATGTGGCTAGTAATTCACTACTCACTCTAATTACTTTGCACACAAACCGAGTGGTGTATGTAAGCCCAATGGACTGCCAAACTAAGTCTTGGTATGATTCATAAAATTAACTAGTCACTCTAATTATTGTGAACACAAGCCCAACAGTGGAAGCAAGCCCAATGGTTGTCATCATGTCTGTAGTTTGAATAATCATTACATTCTTAAGTTGACCAACACTTGTACACACTGAAGCACCCTTGCATCTAATGCATGGATATCAAGTGGCTTCATTACCTATGGGGGGGCTACAAATTTAATTCTTGGTGGCTAGTAATTGACTGCTAGCTCTACATACTCTACATGCAATCCCAATGGTGCGTGCAAGCCTAGTGGTTGTCATAGTGGCTGCAATTCAAATCATCATTACATTCTCAAATTGAGTTGTATACTTGCATTTAATTAACTAAGTACTTTGCATGCAAGCCTGCTTGTCATCGTCCTTACATTCTTATATTGATGCCACCCTTATGCACTCCCTTGCACTCAACCATCTTACTCGGTTGCAATTCTTGACCTTTTTTCCTTGCACCTAGCCATCTTGAACTTCCTGCAAGTTCTATCCCCTCTTATACTTATGTTCCCTCACATAATGGATCTGTTTGGACATAACGAATTCCATCTAGCTCCTTCCCAATGGATTCCTCTCCAGCACACCATCTAGCCCCTACCTAATGGAATCCCCTCCTATCTTGAAACTATAAGACATAGTCCCATCTAGTTTTCCTCCAATTTTGAAATCATGAGATATAGTCCCATTCAACTTTAGATGCCCGATATGTGTTCTCTTGCCAACTTCACCAAGATGACAAAAGAAGTGAGCATGAAGGAGGGATATATTGTCAATCATAATCAAAACATTTGTATTGACAAAAGCATGATTGAAAAGGCATCCACACCCTAGAGGTAGTTGACAAGCTTGTTACATGGAGAAGGCATGGAGAAACAAGGACCTTTTAGATTTACTCCCTAAAGCTCATATTCATAGACATGTTGGAGTCAAGGTTTCAAGATTGTTAGCAAATGTTCAGGCTATTTTGAAGGAGATTGCATTTTTTTTCTAACACTAGAGGAACCATGACGTTCTAGCAGGTTCAAGTAGTAGTATAGCAATTGAATGGACCTCCGATCTCTTACTCAAGGGTGATCTCTAGGACTGTGGTAAAAAATTTGAAGAATGTAAAGGATGGAAAATCCTTGAAAATGACTTCTAAGAGTTGGATCAACTCGATGGGCACTTGCCTCACGACAATCTTTTGCCAATATAAGAGGGGGATGAGGAAGCTACAAATGGAAGCCACCCATGCATCATCGATAGTGCAATACTAGAAGATCCTCAGGGAGGATACAAAGGCCAAGGTAGAGCTGGTACAAGCCAAAGGTAGAAGCAAAGTAAGCAAAGTCAATATAGGCACTAGATCAAGCTGATGCCACTAAGGACCAAGCAACATTAGCTAAAAAAAGGATTAAGTACCTACGATACTAGATTGAAGATAGTATAGCATATGAGAACCAAGAAGAGGCTGATCTAGCAAAAATAAAAGAACAACTTGATGCTCATAGAGCAAAAAATGAAGTTCTTTCATTAGGGGAGAAATATGGTCTCAAAAGGGCCTCATAATGAGGAATGGATTAGTGAAATATTAGTTTGCATAATCCAATCCAATATGTAGGGGTCATAATTGAATACAAGGTAGTTTTCATAGCCTATACATTGTTTTGGATTGCAATTATGGTTAAGCATCCAGCAAATGACAAAATAGTCTTTATTTATAGTAGTAAAATTACAAAATAGACTTTATTTATAGTCTACGTAGTAAAATAGAGTGTCACCATTGGCTTGGTAGCTTAATGGTCAAGGCTCTTACCTAAAGTGTAGGTGGTTATGGTTTCCATTCTTGACAATGTGCATGGCGCATTTTTTTTTTTGGTGGGTTGTTAGATATCAATGCTCCACTCTCATGTAACTACGCAGGAAACCAGCTAACTCTACTTGTAAGCCCCCCTTATGAGGAGAAGGCATTTGAGTAGCTCGTTTATCCGGTAGGTTCTAGTTTGTGGTGGACACCAAATGGGGGCCATGTGTGGCCTGATGGCTGGATGGAGTTGGCACACTGCCAACTAGGCTACATGCAAGAGCAGGAAGGCATCCCATGACTGACTGCATTGAGGGTAGATGGAGCATTTCTCGAGGTAGTCCACTCTCGAGTTGCGAGGCTCGTTTAGAGTCCCAGATGATCCTGGATGGTTGTGGGCCGAACGGAGACCGTAGGTTAGTTTCTCTATTTTGTGCACCAGTTCTATCGTGTGGTCAGTGGCCTATTTTGGGACCGACCCCTAGTCGACCGTTTTGGGCGGACTGGGTCGGTCACCCAATTGAGCCCAACCAACTATGACTGGTAGCTATATAAGAGCAAGGCCGTGAAGCCCATTTCATCACTGGCTACAGCAACCCTGATTCCTTAGCATCCAGCCTCCGTCCTCTACTGTTTCCAGCTCGCCATCGAAGCTTCTTTCACAGGAGCGCATGGTTGGGAGGCAGCGCCATCTATTGTATCAATTCTACAGTAATCAAATTTTTTATTCTCCATACTATCTGTTTTCTCTCTTGCGTACGAGATCCTGTTATCTGTTGAGGACAGACGTTGTATTGTTTTCTTACATGGTATCAGAGCTTGGACTCTAGCAAGAAGATTTGGTAGTGTGTTTCTATTTGCAAGCAGATTGTGAGAGATGGCCTAGCCCGCAAGACTGCGAATCCCACCGTTCGACGAAAGCGGAAAGTTGGACGGCTCTAACGATCCACTCTGGAAGTTCAAGATGAAGACCATCCTAAGCGCATATGAGCTTTAGGACACTGCTACTGGGGTGGATGTGAGGCCGGTTGCGAGACCAAATCCAGCCAATGCAGGACAACAGATAGTACCAACTGTGGATGAGATTCTCGCGTGGACAAGAAGAAATGCAGATGCGCTGTGTTCTATTGTTTGCAGTGTAAGTGATTCCATCATGGCATTAATTCAACATGTCACCACAGTGGAGGAGGCATGGATGGTCTTGAAAAATCAGTACGAGACCACAAATCAGACGCGAATTCAGAATCTAGAGACTCAACTCGCGAACGAGAAATTGTCTGAGTCCGAAGCGGCAGAGAAGTTCATCACCAAGGTGAAGAATCTGCACGATCAGATGACTGCAGTTGGCATCACCATCACCAGTGAGAATTTAGCATGAAGGTGTATACAGATTCTCCCACCAAAGTATGATGGTCTTGTTATGGCACTGAATACATAGAACAGAAATCCGCCCCTCAACTTTGAGGATTTCAGCGCGATGCTTCTGGAGGAGGAGATGCATCAAAAGATGAGGACAGTCGCATCAATTAGCGGAGGATGCTTCCTTCCCAGACAACCAGGACCAGGATATCCATCCAGTACCACCACCAACAGCAGACCGAACTCCCCCAATGGTGCTTGGGAGGATTCAAGATAAAGAAGATGAAGAAGAGCCTGCAGAACCACAACGGCAAAAGCCATTCCCGAAGTGGGTAAAGCAGATTTTGGATGGCAGAGAACCTCCAGCCATTGAGGGGGAACCATCCGAACACCGCCGGTCCAAGAGATTAGAGGAGCAAAGAAGAACGCAGGAACACTTGGTCAACTATGCTTTGATGACAGAAGTGATCTGTGCTGATGAACCCAAGTGTCTTGAAGAGGCACAGGGTGATGATAGGTGGATGGAGGCTATGCAGTCGGAGTATGGCTCCATAATGAAGAACAACACTTGGGACCTTGTGGATCGTACACTAAAACGCAAGGTAATCGGCACCAAGTGGGTGTACAAGACCAAGTACAAGTCCGACGGCACGTTGGATAAGTACAAGGCTCGGCTCGTGGCAAAAGGATTTGCACAAGTACATGGTTTTGATTATCAGAATACTTTTGCTCCCTCAGCTCAACTAACCACAATTCGCAGTGTTTTGGCTTTAGCTGCCCAGGGAAGTTGGCCCGTGTTTCAGATGGATGTAAAATCCGCCTTTCTGAATGGGAATCTCAAGGAGGAGGTATATGTGGAACAACCACCAGGTTTTGTGATCCCCGGTTGAGAAGGTAAAGTCTGTAAACTAAAGAAGGCACTTTACGGGCTGAAACAGGCCCCACGAGCATGATACCAGTGAATTGATGCTTACTTTCTGCAAAACAGGTTCAGGAGGAGCCCATCAAATGCAAATTTGTATATCTTCAGAGAAGGAGGTAGGTGTATGATCGTGGTCCTTTATGTGGATGACCTTGTCATAACAAGAAACCATGAAGAGAAGATCTCGTAGATAAAGCATTTGCTAGGAAGAGAGTTTGAAATGACAGACCTGGGACTGATGCATTTCTATTTGAGGATTGAAATTTGGCAAGAGCTGAAACAGATCTTCATTTCACAGCTGAAGTATGCTGGAGAGATACTGAAGGCATTTGGCATGGCTGAGTGCAAGATAGTTGGTACCCCTATGGAGGTTGACGTGAAGCTCTCAAATGAGGATTCATCACCACTAGTGGACGAAGCGAAGTACAGAAGGCTTGTGGGCAGTTTGATTTACTTCTGCAACACACGGTCGGACATCAGCTTTGCGATTGGTGTATTAAGTTGGTTTTCCACCGGGAGAACCATTGGAGGGCAGGGATGTGGGGGCTGAAATACATCAAAGGCACACTTGATTATGGCATCACCTATACCAAGGGCAACATCTTGACCAGATTCTGTGACTCGGATTGGGTAGGAGACGTGGACAGCAGGAGATTAGTGACAGGTTACTATTTCTCACTTGGATCTGGAGCTGTGTCATGGGTCAGCAAGAAGCAACCCATAGTTGCTCTTTCTTCTACCAAGGTTGAGTACAAATCAGGATGCTTTGCTTCTTGCAAGGCAGTGTGGTTGAGGAGGACTTTGGGGGACATGGGTGCAGTGCAGAACAAGCCTACGTAGTTATCATGTGACAATCAGAGTTGCATGGCGATTGCAAAGAACCCTATGTTCCACGCTCGCTCAAAACACATTGAGATTCAATATCACTTTGTACGCGAGCTCATCGTGGATGGAGAGGTCGACATGGTGTTCTGTCTAATCACAGAGAATGCTGCGGACATCTTCACAAAGGCTCTTGGAAGAGACTCGCTGGAGAGGCATCTTCATCGACTTGGCATTGGACCGAAAAAGTAAGTTCACTTGCGAGTGGACATTGAGAGGGGGTGTTAGATATCAATGCTCCACTCTCGTGTAACTACGCGGGAACCAGCTAACTCTACTTGTAAGCCCCCATATAAGGAGAAGGCATTTGAGTAGCTCGGTTATCCAGTAGGTCCTGGTTTGGACACAAGATGGGGGCCATGTGTGGCCTGATGGCTGGACGGAGTTGGCACATTGCCAACTAGGCTACATGCAAGTGCGGGAAGGCATCCCATGACTGACCGCATTGAGGGTAGATGGAGCATTTCTTGAGGTAGCCCACTCTCGAGTTGCGAGGCCCGTTTAGAGTCCCAAATGATCCCGGATGGCTGTGGGCCGAACGGTAACCGTAGGTTAGTTGCTCTATTTTGCACATCGGTTTTATTGTGTGGTCGGTGGCCTATTTCGGGATCGACCCCCAGTCGACCGTTTGGGCGGACTGGGTCGGTCACCCAATTGAGCCCAGTCGACTAGGACTGGTGGCTATATAAGAGCAAGCCCGTGAAGCCCATTTCATCACTGGCTATAGCAACCCTGATTCCTTAGCATCCAACCTCCGTCCTCTACTGTTTCTAGCTCGCCATCGAAGCTTCTTTCACAGGAGCGCATGGTTAGGAGGCAGCGCCATCTATTGTATCAGTTCTACAGTAATCAAATTTTTGATTCTCCATACTATCTGTTTTCTCTCTTGCGTACGGGATCCTATTATCTGTTGAGCACAAACGTTGTATTGTTTTTTTACAGGGTGGGGTGGACCACTTGAGGTGTTGATATATGCATGGCAAGCTCACACATAGTGCAACTTGCACTAGTCTAATTTGTGGTCCTTTTCACATTCACATAAGGATATAATTTCCAATGATTTAGCCACATAACGGCACTAAAGATCTCTTCCATAATACCCAATTGCTAGAGAACTTCTATAGAAACACCTTTTTAAAACACACTATTGTTAAGAAGAAATTGTTACCAAGGTGAGATATACTTGGTGTTCATATAAGGCATTTGGTACTAGTTAAAGGACAATAATCGCATCAATTTGCATGTCCTTTTTCCCCCACATTCTCACAAGAAACACTTTCTATTTTGCACTTGTAGTGAAGGTACTTACACTATGAGCACCAAGTATCAAACCAGAACCTTCAATCCTTGAAATTTAAAACGTTCATGTTAGACATTGTCCAACTAGAGTACACTTGACACAAATTCACCCAAAATTTTACTATAAATCACCAAATTTGGCATGACTTGAATTGCATTTTGTGGTCACTTTTTGCAACATCAGGATTAAAAAGTTACACAATAGGAAATCTCCTTTTGTGCCACAATGGTAGGCTTTCTAAGTTCAAGTTGATAGAGAACAAAACTTAGATCTCTCAAGCTAAGTGTTGGCTAGTGAATTACCATGTGTTGCAATCCTAACACTTGCATGTACAAGTAATAGATATAAGTGATAGTCTAGTTTTTTATATATTTGATAGATATAAGATAATATATGAGTGTCTCCATGCAATCATTAGCCATTGTGGTGGTTAGTGTGATAGAGTATTTCTAATACAACCCTCGCTAAGTCAGCCCTCTTGTCCAAAGTTGGTGGTGATATCCCTCAAGGATGGCCATCAAATCCCATTCCAGCTGTACACTGGCGTGTAAATCAATGGGTGGTGGGAGGCACTCATTTCACAAAAATATCTGCCAAAGTTATATATGAGGGTTTTATCGAAGCAGGTCAAGTTGGAGGATCTGAATGCCAAATGGGATCTCCTATATAGTTTGGGCTAGTGGAAGGCGGGCTGTTGTGATATTTAGAAGGCTTGGATGTCAAGAAAGTTGAGATTTTTGCTCTAGAAGTTTCTGCATTAGTGGGTTCCTATGCGTGGGCGCTTAGCTAAGTAAATGAAGGTTAGCCCAGTTTGTGTGCTGTTGGAGCATGTGAAGCACTTATTATGGGCTTGCTTGGTGGTGAGGGAGGTTTGGAAGCATTTAGAAGGAGCTATACATCGTTCCAGGATTATGGGCTCTTTTTCTATTAGGGCAAATTGAAAAATGACACTCTTAGGAGAGACCAAGCGTCTCCCCTTGACCCTAGGGAATCTATTGATGGTTTGGACGATTTGAAACTCAATGTGTTTTTGTCATGCTGTATCTATTGTCTTCCATGTTCAGACAATCTTAAGGGAGATGAAGGCTTTGCTCTTGGATCTAGGTAAGGTGGTATTGAAGAATGATTCTCTTATGGGCTTGTGCCTATTGGATGTGTTATATGTCTTTTGACGTTTCTCATTACTGCTTTGCATTGCGGACTACAAGCAATATGCCCTTATAGTTGGCCCAGTTTTGTATTAAGTATTTTCTTTTTGGGCTGGCCACCCTTGTAATATAACCTGGCTTTCTGTTTTCCAAAAGTAAGCTTCTAGGACAATCCTCGATTTTTAAAAATATACAAAACAATTTCGAAGTGATATATGAGATGTTCAGGATTAAAAACATAAACCTCCATTTTGTACCTTTGAGAAAATGTCGATGTACTCTCTCTCTCTCTCTCTCTCTCTCTCTCTCTCTCTCTCTCTCTCTCTCTCTCTCTCTCTCTCTCTCTCTCTCTCACATACAGTTTCATGACACTCAGGCACGAACGACTCTCGGCTTTACGACGCAGGTAAGTCCTTCGAGATCAACTAGTGATTTCCATGAATCAGGACCTCACCCCTCTACAGGTTGGAGGAGAGACACTCTTTGTTGCAGCAACGGGATCAGGCCTAAAACGAGGGGAAGTGGTCAATGGTACGAGAGGGACGACTTCTTACAAGCCCCCGTAGGACACCAGCCCCCTCCCCTACATAAGGAAGCGAGGTCTATGAGACTCAAATATCCGAGACCCTATCCTGCACCATTTGGAATTGTAATGGTACCTTATGGTCAGAACCAGGGAACTTCTCGAAATCCTATACAGGTCACAACATAGTCTTTTACACAGAGAGACATCAAAGTCTAGAGTGCTCACTACCAGTAGTCAGCAGGTGTACATGGGACTTTGCCTACAGAGATGAGACGAGGGATACAGGGGGAGTTTGAGGGTCAGGTGGAGTAGCAGTCCTTTACAGATCCACACTTTTGGGGACCATTTCAATAGAGCAAAGAGATGCACATTCGAGGTTTCTTTGGATCCAGATTCGGCACATGGACAGGTGGGATCTGTTTGTTGCAGTTTGTGAATTCCCCCCTAAGACCTCCCACTTTGCTAGAGATATTCGAGGTGAGGATGAGAAATCTCCATTTGCTACTCTTTATCAGTCCATTGTTGACTTTTCGAGCCGCAAAAAAGTCCTAGTTGGAGACTGTAACACGAGGACAGACGTCCCTCATGTACCACTCCTCAACTTCAAGGATGATGCTACCAGACATTGATCTTGAGGATACACATATGCTATGGGTTTCGACTGACAGCAAATGAGGTCCGATCACATCTTATGAGCAGGCCCTATTAGACCTCGGGAGAATGCATGATCTCATTATTTATAATGGTCTTGATAGATGGCCCAGATCAGGTGGTTTCATGTGCTTTTCACATGGGGGAGGCTCCAACGTTATTGATTACATCATGGGATCCCCTACCTTCATGTCTCGCATCACTGATTTTACCGTAGCACCTCTCTCTCTAGGGGTTGATCATACCTATCTTTTCTTTAGCATTTCCACTCCCCGTCGCACAACACCTTCCATCCCACTGAGTTCTTACTCCACCTATCATGATATACGCTTTGATCATGATCACTCACCTACTTACTCTGGTCGTCTATACATACTTCTTGCTTATATTGACTCCATACCCCTAGTAGAGGATCGTGCTGCCCTGGTCACCTGCTCACTACACGAGGCTACCCTTCATGCTTTCCCTCACACCACCTGCTCCACCCGCCCACCACCCCCTGGGACCATACCTTGTAATAGCTGGTATGATGATAAGTGTAAGGCTTTACACCATCAGCTCAGATTCAAAACCAAAAATAGTGTTCCGAGCGAACCAGAGACGTTACGCAAGTATCGTTGACAACAGGTATGCAAAAAGAAACTAGACTTCATTCGTCGGAACGAGGAGTTACTAAACATTTTATTTAGTAACAACTCTAAGGACTTTTGGCTGAGGTTTCTAGAGGGACGGTCCCCCTCGCCATTCACTGACACTCAGGTTTGCTATGATTATGCATGCATACTCTATGACATCCCAAATTAGCCAGTCCCTAATGTCTCACATATGCCACACCCCAATCATGCACCCTCTTCACTAGGGGGGATTGGATGTCGTAATGAAACTTCATAATGGCCGAGCGAAGGATCATGAGGGACTATGCACTGAGTTCATTGCATATGGGATTAATCTCCTAGCCCCGATCTTAGCAAAGCTCTTTAATGAAGCTGTGTGTTTGGGGTTTCCACGCACCTGGACCATTAACACTATCTCACCCATCCACAAGGCAGGGGATCTCATGAGCCCGGAGAACTACAAGACCATTACGATTGGACATGTCATGTCCAAGATTTATGCATCAGTACTTGATTCCGAGGTCAGCAGATTTGTGGAGTGTCGAAGACTTAGAGCAGCATGACACATCTGATTCCAGCATGATCATGGAACCATGGACCACATTCTCATGCTCATATGTATCATTGAGGAGACAAGGACACGGAAGCAAAGGGTTTATTGTTCATTTGTGGATTTCCGCAAGGCATTTGACACCGTTCTGAGAACCCGCCTCATACATCGCATACAAGATTTGGGTTATGACCAGGAGATCATTTGGGTTGTCATGGCACTTTATGAGAGAGTTTCAGGCAGAGTTCGAGCAAGATCTGGGTGGACAGACGAGATCATGAGCATCATAGGGGTCATAGAACGGTGTCCATTATCACCTACTTGTGATGCAGACACAGGGGGGAGTAGGTTGCTCTCTGGTGGGCATGCTGATTCGGATATTGCTTTAGGCAGATGACATGGCTCTCTTGTCTTCTTCAGCAGAGGGGCTCCAGAGACACCTTGATGCACTACAGTCCTTTTGTGAGTCTCATGATTTAAAGGTCAACCTAGGTAAAACCAAGGTTATGATCTTCAATACATCTCGAGCCGTTATGCGCCAGGAGCAATTCACATTTGATGGATCACCTGTTGAGATAGTTTCATCATACACTTATCTTGGGGTTGTCTTTTTCGGACCCATCTTCACTATGAGACCCGTGATGCACACACGCTTGAGCAGAGGATATGCTTCATTGGCCAAACTAGAGAGGCAGTGCTTCCGCTCGCACTTTCAGGATCCACGGACCAAGTGTTTGCTTTTTGACTCCTTGGTCTGTCCAGCGAGAATGTACGACAGCCCATGTTGTCGAATACAGAGTAGGCCCGTGTAGAGCGGCTATAGGTTTTGATGTTATCATTGATGATTCATGGTAAGCAATCTATTCCTCGCCAAATCATTTAAGCTGAGTTTGGGTCACCCCCATTACAGCTAGATGTTGCATTTCAGGTCATCAAGTATCCGTATCGGGTCAAGGAGTATGGGGATTACACCTTTGGGCGTAGCAAGCTACCTTGGCTAGCACTGTCCTCTTCTATAGTATGAGCGACTGGGGCTCTATATGGATACACTACCTCCCGCTCCATTTTCTCCCCTCCTATCACACGAGGTCAACCAGGTTATTCGTGAGGATCTCTTACAGCTACACATATTTCGGACCTGGTTGGAACCGAGTAAACTCCCAATGAAGCTTAGCTTCTACATAGATCACTTCTTACATATCACAGCTGAGGGTTTCAGTGACCCCCTAAGATACACGCAGATCTACTTACCCCACTCACTGAGGATCTCTATTGGACAATGGTTCCACGTCTCTTCACATTGACTTCGTATCAAGAGCAACAGAGTTGAGCGACTACCCAAGGAGAGGCACATATGCACATTATGTGACATGCAATAGGTTGAGAAAGAGGAGCACTTCATCTTCAGGTGTCTTGTTTACTATGAGATCCGAGGGCGTTTCTACTGCCTCTTCAAAGATAGCTATGGGATTTTGGCCTCATTCCTCTCCTACCCAGAGCAGCGATGTTTGGCATGTTTTATTCATGAGGTACTAAGACACTGCGAGAGGATACTTGGAGCATGGAGACAGGAGCAGACTTTTTCCTTGGCTGATCCGTCTCAGAGCTCTATCACAGAGTTCTTTCAGCCAAATCACATGGACCCCCATAGGATGAGGCCTCGACATGATCGTGACCCGGAGCCAGTGACCCGACAAAACTCAGACAGAGGGTTGCCACACATATCACAATTGGGGACATCCCCTCCCTATTTAGAGTCGGGGAGCCCGATCGACAGTGGTTACGATAGTATCCGTATCGGGTCAAGGAGTATGGGGATTACACCTTTGGGCGTAGCAAGCTACCTTGGCTAGCACTGTCCTCTTCTATAGTATGAGCGACTGGGGCTCTATATGGATACACTACCTCCCGCTCCATTTTCTCCCCTCCTATCACACGAGGTCAACCAGGTTATTCGTGAGGATCTCTTACAGCTACACATATTTCGGACCTGGTTGGAACCGAGTAAACTCCCAATGAAGCTTAGCTTCTACATAGATCACTTCTTACATATCACAGCTGAGGGTTTCAGTGACCCCCTAAGATACACGCAGATCTACTTACCCCACTCACTGAGGATCTCTATTGGACAATGGTTCCACGTCTCTTCACATTGACTTCGTATCAAGAGCAACAGAGTTGAGCGACTACCCAAGGAGAGGCACATATGCACATTATGTGACATGCAATAGGTTGAGAAAGAGGAGCACTTCATCTTCAGGTGTCTTGTTTACTATGAGATCCGAGGGCGTTTCTACTGCCTCTTCAAAGATAGCTATGGGATTTTGGCCTCATTCCTCTCCTACCCAGAGCAGCGATGTTTGGCATGTTTTATTCATGAGGTACTAAGACACTGCGAGAGGATACTTGGAGCATGGAGACAGGAGCAGACTTTTTCCTTGGCTGATCCGTCTCAGAGCTCTATCACAGAGTTCTTTCAGCCAAATCACATGGACCCCCATAGGATGAGGCCTCGACATGATCGTGACCCGGAGCCAGTGACCCGACAACTCAGACAGAGGGTTGCCACACATATCACAATTGGGGACATCCCCTCCCTATTTAGAGTCGAGGAGCCCGATCGACAGTGGTTACGATAGCCCTGATTAGACACAGAGCTATAACCAAGAGATGTGCCAGGGCTGCACCTGTGAGTGGCCGACAACACTCTGTTGCCGATTTATGCCCCCATTGCCTCATCCCCGATGTTCTGATGATGATGAGATTGATATATAGTCGACCACCAACATGACTATGTTGTACTTATTGTTGGGGTAAAGGCACATTGCCACCCTTCTAAATGTTATGACACCTATGCCTGTCTTAAGACAGTCATAGGGTGAATCCCTAATCCTAATAAAACTCTTGAGTTTGTGGTGTGGCTCAACACATTATACACACCCACACTTCTTATGTCTCCCTCTCTCTGTCTCCATCGTTCCACTCTCACTCTTTCCCTCACAAGTGGTATCAGAGCCTCTACCTCTCCCTCTCATTTCCGGTCTACCCCTCCCTCTACGCCTTCCTCTCCCCTCGGGCCTCGTGCCCTCTGGCAGCGGTGTTCGAGCAGGGCGCAGCAGCAGCAAGCAGGGCACCGCCACACGTAGCAGGTGCGCGACCCGCCATGCACAGCAGGCGCGCACGCAGCCACAGCTGCAGCAGCAGCAGTAGTTAGCTGCTGCTAACTGCTACCCGCTACCAGGCGGGCGCAGCTAGCGCGTGCACCGCACAGCACCGGTCGCACAACCCGACTGCATAGGCAGCCGTACCGGAGCGTACAGAAGCCGTACAGGTACGGCCAGCCATACCGGTACGGCCAGCCATACCGGTACGGCCAGTCGTACCGGCTATACGAAAGCCGTACAAGCAGCCGTACCGTACCAGCTGTACGGACGCGGTTGTATGGACACCGCGACAAGCAGGTACAGGTCGAAATTTTTTTTTGGGGATCCATGCCCTCGCAGGTACAGGGTACAGCAGGTACCCTGTGCAGGTACAGAAGGTACAGCAGGCACTTTTTTTTTTTTGGAGAAGAAGGAAAAGAGAGCACACTCTGCTCTGCATTCCCGGAATTTTTTTTCAGTTCTAAAACTGTGTGTTTGAGGTACAGCAAGTACACTCGTGTCCCTCGTGCTTAAGGTGACTAGTGCCACAGTGTGTAGTGGTTGCACAGTTATTTTGTTTCGGGAAGGTCAGATGCCTTAATTTGCAGAGGGCTTTTATGCTTTTGCTGAGTGCAAATCTCAGTTTTCGGGTGACAATTTCAAAGGGCTTTTGCCTGGAAGTGTATGCAGTGTATGCCTTGAGGCAGTGTGGAGCTAGGGTGCCCACATTGGTCTTGTTTCCACAGTGTATTCAGTGACATTTCTTGCAGGTCACATTCTGTGTACGACACTTTGAAAATCTCAGTTGAGCCACGCTTGGCCAGGGCGCATCGAGTTTACTCGGTCCCTAACTGTCCATCGTTGACAGTGCTCAAAAGATTTTCTCTTCAGTGTTTGTACGTTGGGATCTGTGTTACTGTGTACACAGGGCCGTTTATGCATTACATTGTCAGGTGAAAGTGCCAGGAGAGCACTGTATTTTGTATGCTACCTCAGTGTTGAGGTGTTTTTCACTTGGTACAAGTGTCAAATCAAGGGGCTTTTGCCCAGATTTTGCTTGTGAGCACTTGAGTTACTGTTTGAGAACTTTAGATGCCTTTTATCCCCTTGGCAGAAGGGTGATTGTTTGGGATTTGTCCCATACTTTGTTGCAGGTTTGTGACAGGCTGAGGTGTTTGGAGCCTTTTTCAATGGACAAAATAGTGTATGACAAGTGGTTTATGCATATAAAATCAGTGCAATACCTCATCTGAGGTGGGAGAAGTGTCCAGGACAGCAATGTTTTGTGCTTCGTCAGATGATGATGCACTGATAAAGCACTTGTGGAACAGCTGCAACATTCTGAAGTTACTGTTTTATGCCTATTTGAGCACGGTACAGTGTGTCAGAAGGTACAGTGACTGGAGGGAAAATTTTCTGTTTTGCTGCAGATTTTTTGACAGTAAAAAACAGCACTATTGTGAGTGCTCCTGGCTCTTGATAGAGCAGGTTTTCTGAGAAATCAGAATTTTATTTAGTCATTTTTTGACTTACAGGGAGTCAGGCACTTTCCTTATCTGATATGGCATCAGGGGGAAGTGAATCTTCAATACTGAACATAAAGAAATTGGAAGGGGCACACAATTATGCATTATGGGCAGAACAATGTTTGAATGTACTTCTGCTAAAGAAGATTTCTAAGCCCATAAGGATGAAGGGTGTCAAGCCATCTGGGATGGCAGATGATGAGTGGGAGGAGCTTGATTTGTCCGCAAGGGCTGCTATCATGCTTACTCTCACTAATTCTCTTGTGTTCAATGTTCAGGCTAAAAAGACCTCTTATGGCCTATGGCAGAGGCTAGAAGAGTTGTATGCCCAAAAGAGTTCAGCCAGTAAGGTTTATTGGTTGAAGAAGCTTGTCGACCTTCGCATGAAGGAAGGTACAGCTATGACCTCACACTTGAGTGAGTTCATTGCGATCTTTACACAGCTTATTGCACAGGGATTGAACCTTGATGAGGAGTTCAAGGCTACTTTCTTGTTGTGTACCCTCCCTGAGAGTTGGGACACTTTCAAGACCACCCTGTCTAATTCAAATGTCACTCTTATGTATGCTGATGTGGAGAGCTCTCTTCTCATGGAGGAGATGAGCAGGAAGAATAATGCGGGTAGCAAGTCTTCCAATGCTTTGCAAGTACAGGAAAGAGGTAGGACTCAACAAAAGGGGAGATCTGCTGGCAAGTCCAAATCTCGCAGTCGGTCCCGTGGCAAAAAGGATATTGAATGCTTTTACTGTGGCAAGAAGGGACATGTGAAGTCTAAATGCTTCAAGTTTATACGGGATCAGAAAGCCAAGAAGGCTGAGACAAAGGATGCAGGCAGTGGAAGCAAAGGCAAAGGCAAGGCTAAGGCAGATGACTTGGATGCAGTGAATGTTGCAGCAGAGGACAGTGACAGTGACAGACATGATCTATGAGACTGCGAAAGCTTGGTACAAATGAGTTGTGGTGGTGGAGCTACTAAATGAGCATCCACATCAATGCAAAATGCAAAAATGTAGAATGGTAGTACTAATTCATAAGTGTGAGGGAAAGAGTGAGAGAGTGGAACGATGGAGACAGAGAGAGGGAGACACAAGAAGTGTGGGTGTGTATAATGTGTTGAGCCACACCACAAACTCAAGAGTTTTATTAGGATTAGGGATTCACCCTATGACTGTCTTAAGAGAGCCATAGGTGTCATAACATTTTAAAGGGTGGCAATGTGCCTTTACCCCAACAACCTCCCACCTAAAGGCCAATGTGCCTAAAGGGGAGAAAAGAATAAACAATTACAGCAATATATAGTTACTGTATACAAGACCATAAAATAAGAATGGTCTCATCCTAATCCCATGATGTGGCGACAATGTACAAACCGCTCTGTAGGCAAGCTCTTAGTGAGCAAATCTGCAGGATTATCATCAGTATCCACCTTCACAAGCTCAAGCCGCTTGTCTTCCAGTACCTCCCTGATGAAATGGTATTTCACATCTATGTGCTTGGTCTTCTGATGAAAGACCGGATTCTTTGCCAACATGATAGCACTCTGACTATCACAATGCAAAACTGGCATATCTCCTGTAATGCCCAAATCTCTCACCAGCCGAGTAAGCCATATTGCTTCCTTGCAAGCCTCAGTGGCTGCAACATATTCAGCTTCAGTGGTTGACAGAGCAATGCATTTCTGCAACCGAGACACCCATGATATAGCACCTCCTGCAAATGTGAAAATATAACCGGTAGTAGACTTCCGGTTATCTGCATTCCCTGCATAGTCTGAATTTGTAAAACCATGTACCAATGCATCCTGCCTACCATAGCATATGCACAAGTATTTGGTACCCTTGAGATACCTCAAGACGCCTTTCACTGCTTCCCAGTGCCGCTTGCCTGGATTTGCCATATACCTGCTGATGACTCCCACCGCAAAAGCAATATCCGGACGAGTGGCAACCATGGCATACATCAAAGAACCAACTGCAGATGCATACGGAACCTTGGCCATTTCAGCCTTATCATCATCTGATCTGGGGCTGTCCTTACTGCTGAGTTTTAAATGTGGAGGCAACGGGGTACTAATAGACTTCCCCCCCTCCATTTTAAACCTCTGCAGTACTTTGTCAATGTACTCCTTCTGTGACAGAAACAAAAGTCCCTTGGACTTGTCACGAATAATCCGCATACCAAGAATGTGGTTTGCATCACCCAAGTCTTTCATGTCAAAAGACTTATGCAGTTGTTTCTTCAAAGCACTAATCTCCTGCTGAGATTTGCTGGCAATCAGCATGTCATCTACATATAGAATGAGTAGCATCAAACTGCCATCCTTTGCCCGTTTGGTATACAAGCAGTGATCGGTCTCACACCTATGATACCCTTGGGACTGCATGAAGGCATCAAACTTCTTGTACCATTCTCTTGGTGCCTGCTTGAGTCCATACAAGCTCCTCTTGAGCTTACACACAAGCTGCTCTTTCCCTTTAACAGCATATCCCTCTGGCTGACTCATGTAGATCTCATCATGGAGATCTCCATGAAGAAAAGCAGTCTTCACATCCATCTGACATAAATCCATGTCCTCATGAGCAACAAGAGCTAACACTGCTCTCAAAGTAGTCATCTTGACTACAGGGGAAAAGATCTCATCAAAGTCAATGCCCTTCTCCTGCTTAAATCCCTTGGCAACCAATCTGGCCTTATACCTCGGTAAAGCATTTGAATCCACTTTGACTTTGTAAACCCACTTGCACGGCAAAACCTTTCTGCCTGCAGGTAGCTGCACCAAGTCCCATGTATCATTTTGAAGTAAGGAGTCCATTTCTGACTGCATGGCTTTCTCCCACTTCCTTTTCTCTGTTCTTCCCATAGCTTCCTTGAAGCTGGAAGGCTCACCACAATCTGTCAGCATGATAAAGTCAGCCACATTATTGGCTCCTGGAACAAACCTGTCAGGAGGCCGTTGTACACGGGTGCTCCTCCTAACAAAATGTTCCATATTAGGCTGTTGTCTAGCCTGTTCGTCATGCATGACGGGTGGCTGTACCACCATATTTGGCTGTTCTACAGCGCCATTTGCTGGCATATCCAGTGGTGCATCATTGGCAAAATTGTCTGGCTGATTTTCACCCTATATACCCTCTTGAACAGGGTTATTTACAGCAGCCTGCTGCTGCATATTAATGGGCATTCTTTGCTGTCCGACATCATCATAAACAACCCTTTTGTATTCCACAGGTTGCACGGGTTCTTTGTGTACACTATCCTCTTTAAAGATGACGTCATTGCTGCGTATAATCTTCCGTTTGATGGGATCCCATAACCTGTACCCCATTTCACCTTCGTCACCGTAACCCATGAAGATGCATCTGAAAGATTTTGGCTCCAGTTTGGTGCGCAGTTCTTTGCGTACATGAGCAAAGCACTCGCAGCCAAACACACGTAAGTGCTTGTATGAAGGTGGCTTGCCAGACCACACCTCTGGCACTTTCAGCTCCAAAGCCTTGTTCGGCGACCTGTTAATTAGGTGAACTGATGTTTGCATGGCTTCTGCCCAAAAGCCATGGGGCAATGCAGCATAAGACAACATACATCAAACTTTCTCCTGAATAGTTCGATTCATCCGCTCACTCACACCATTTTGAGATGCATTATGAGGGGCTGTGAGTTCCTGTTTAATGCCCTTAGCTTCGCAAAACTATACAAAAGCATGTGACACATACTCACCCCCATTATCGGATCTGAGGCATTTCAGCCTGCGTCCTGTCCGATTCTCAACCTGAGCGACAAACTTCTTGAAAGCATCTAAGGCATCGCTCTTATGCTTCAAGAAATAGACCCACACTTTGCATGTGGCATCATCAATAAAAGTAATGAAATACTTTGCACCCCCTAGTGATAGCTGTGGCATCTCACACAAATCAGTGTGCACTAGATCAAGCGGTGCTCTTTTCTGGGGAGTTCTCCTCTTATGAGGAGTCATAGAATACTTTCCAAAAATGCAATTATCACAAGTAGGCAAATCTGAAAATGAAAGAGACGACAGATAACCCAAACGTGACAGTTCTTGCATTCCTTTAACGGACATGTGTCCCAACCGGCTATGCCACAATGAAACCTTTTGGCAGCTCGGTTATGGCAACAACATGATTACCTACACTGGAAACATAAAGAGGGTACAAGGTATCACTCTTATAACCCTCAGCCACTACAACCTGGCCATCAGTAATTACCCATTTGGAATCCCCAAATGTGGTGTGATAACCACTATCATCCAACAAGCCAGTGCTAATCAGATTTTTCTTGATTTGCGGCACATGGCGAACATCATCAAGCATAAATATGCGTCCATCAGGGAATATTATCTGTATATTGCCAATCCCTGCAATCTGACATGCATAGTTGTTTCCAAGGTGAACAACTCCATGAGTACCTGTGTAGGAAGTAAACCACTCCCTATGAGGAGTAACATGAAAAGAAGCGCCTGAATCCAAGAGCCAGGTGTGCATGTCATGGCCATCAACAACCAATGTATGTGCAATTACATCAATCTTCCAAAGACTTTAATAAACTTTCTTTCTTTCTCTTTCTCTCTCTCTCACTCACACACATGATTCCTAGGACTCTCCCAACTAAGTGAACTCTACTTCATCTACATTTTTCTTTGATAAGAACACTCTGGGCGTCAACATAGCTTTGAAAATTTCTCCTTTTAACATTAGTGAATTGACATATATGAAGTCATCATTCCAAGCCCTTTATGACATCACAAGTTAACCCACCTCAAACTTATTCCTAATAACCTAGCCTCCCTCTTCAATAATTACTATGTAAAACATCTATCTGGGTCTCCAAAAAATGCTTAACACATGCGTGGACCCTTGCCCATATATCTTGGCCAATAGTTCAATATATGTCCCTTCTCCTTACATGACTAACACCATTATGTTATCTATAGGTAGGGTTCACACTATTGTAGAGCAACTACCATGGATCACATAGATTGTTTAAAAATATATGTAGTGCTTGACGAAAATGTTAGTGAGAATGGCAAAGCTAGTAAATCCAAGCATGATCTCTTCCTTAAAAACAATGCCCCTATGCGTTTTCTTAATTGAGAGGGCACATGTCCAAAGCTACATGAATTGTTCTTCAAGAGAAATGGCTGCTATCTTGAATTTAAGGTGACTATTGAATCTCTCTCTCTCTCTCTCTCTCTCCAATCCAAACAAGTTGCATGGCATAGATCTCAAGGTGACTATAGAAAGTAGCCCTCCAAAGACCATGATATTGGGCCCCCCTCACAAGTCGATCAAACACACAAATCCACCTGAGCTTGAACACTTCCAAATCGTAGAGACTCCCACAATTTTACAAGGACCAATTATTGCCAAATAATAGAGAATGAAGTAATTTAACAACCTACCTAACTAGAGAATCATCGATCTTGTACCATGGGGTTCACCATGAACTTAATCACATCAACTCCACACTAAGACAATACATTTTGTCCAAGATTTCAATAGACTATAGATTCACTTTGGGACATCCATTAAATCAAGCCAAATGACCACAAGATAGTTTGATGCTCAACTTTCTATGAGAACCCTAAGGAGACTCAACAAGGGTAGCAGTGCTTAGCTTCGATTTGTACTAGGTAGCTCTATTAAAAAGATTGAGGCATTTCATAAAAATTTAATGCACAATCGCATCACCTCTTTCTTTCAAGACGAGTTGTTGAGAAGTCTAACACAAAGAGATCCTCAGACACTACTCTAACCCACTATACAAATAGATGAGATTGTCTTTCTTATTGGTTGTACGCGTCTAACTAGAAAAGTAGACATCTTTAACCTACTAACCAAGGACAAGAGGGGAAAATTTTGAGGACACGTGGCAACTTAGATAAAATTAAGCTACCACATGTCACAAAGAAGGAGCTCATGGATGGAGGCTTTGAGAGCCACGAGGAGATGGAAGGTCAATGGAACAAAGGGAGGAGATGGAAGGTCTCAAAGCCTTGGTTTAAGACTTGGCCATAGACAAAAGAAGCAAATTGGAATCCTGAATCTAGCATTGATGAAAGAAGCTAGCAGAAATCATTCAAGACATAGGGGAGATTGAGGCCTACCTTCCTTACATCTCTAGAAGAATGATTATTTTAGTATATGGCAATAGTATGTACCATGTACTAGCTTACATCTCCAACTCCATTTCTTTTTTGAAAGTCTGTTTGGCTACCTATCAAGTGTTGTCATTATCTACCTTATCCTTCTCAAGAGTGACCCCTTTTCCTATCTTTGTGATATGAACATAGGCTGCTGTTTTTCCCTTGACACTTTCCAAGACTTTCTACCTCACAATTAGTCTGAGATACCATGTAACTTCTGTTTGTACGTCATTCAATCTCTAATAAGTTGTGCAGGGTGGGCCTATGCTTCATCCCATTTTTTTTTCAATTGCATCCCCCTAAGACAATTCTACCCACAAGCACAAAGCTGTGGTTCTGATGTACTTCAAACAAGTTGATATCATTTTGCCCAGAGGGGATACTTGATTAGGTCAACACAAAGATGCCTGTGACTTAGCGAACATTTCTTTTCTTATATATGCATGTACTCGGACAGAGTGGGAGCGTGCATGCAATGCACACCCCTCAGGTGCATGCACATGCAAATAAGTCACACATTAAGCTTTGAAGGGATGCAAAACTTGAGCAGATCCAAAAGATCCCTCAACATTTTACGAGACTTCTAATAAGATCAGATCAATGCACAAAGAAAGCCCTTCCAAAAGAAATGCAGGTCTTTATGCTTGGAAAGGATACATGGAGTTGAGCAGATCTACAACATCCCTATATAATTTTGTAGAGCTCGTCTAGTCAAATAGTTGATTGGATTTCCCAAAAGACAAGCAGGATCCTCCAAGTTTACAATACATGAGTCACAGTCACAGCCTGATTTAACAGGACTAGGAAAAAGTTGTCTAGACCACTGAACAAAAATTTGCCACCTTCCAAAAAATACTCTGTGAACATCTATATTTAATGCTCTCTAACCGGTCTATGATGTGCATAAAATTTGGTCTTTTTCCAGGGTTACTATCCCAACACTCTTCAATCAACCTGCACATGCGATGAGAAGCAACCTTAGAATTGAGAAAAGAGGACACAAAGCAGCATAACATACAAGTGCCTAATAGTACCACCAAAATGTCAGGATATAACAGACCAAGATCATGCCGTGTGCCATGGATATTTCTAGCGCAGAGTATCTTGCTTAATTTAATGCGCAAGGAAAGTTATAGAAATCCGAAAGCGGAATAGCTAAGTTGTCGTGCCATTTTGGATCATTTAACCTCATCAGACAGTTTGCATTCATATAAATCCCTAATTTTCACCGAGAGAATCTTTGAAGCACAGAAAACAAAGAGTCCCATAGTCCTCATGCTGAGCATTGAGGAAAGGTAGCCTAGATCATGAGAAAAATAAAGACCCAAGCTAAAACAACATAAAATTGAAAGAAAAAGCCAAAAACAGATGGAAGATTGACGAACATCGCAGACCCCTTTATTTTCAACACTGAATGTTATTAACTACAAGATTTTCTATAAATATATATCTAGATGGGTGCAAAAAGCCCAAACTTGTCCTGATGGTCTGAATTAATCGTGTCCAAACTCATGAGGCAAAGATCCGATGCATTTATGATGAAGGCTACACTCTGATCCAAAACAAGCCCACAGTCTTGATCCAGGTGATAACTGCCCATGCAGCGATACTTCCATTTTAGTCTCTTTCGAATCGAACGCCTCCAAGCAAAAAACATTAGAGAGGTTGTGAATAGGGCAACCCACCCCTATAATGGAAAGCCTTATCACAATATCAACGCACTTGGAAGTGAGTAAAAACTTTGCGACACAGTTTCGGTGTTCACTAATACAAAGAAAACAGATGTCTATACAAAGAGCAACCCCAAATTCATCCCACCCTTATAAAGTGAAAGACGTATCATAATATCAACACTTGGAAGTGAACAAACACTTTGTGACAAAGTTTGTGTGCACTAATACAAAGAAAAAATCTGTCTATACAGAGAGCAGGCCCAAACTCATCCCATAAAACAAATATAACAGTGATATTATCCCCATGATAGTTACCCACAAGGTGGAATACCAAAGCTATGCCATGCCTAGCAGGAATAGCTATTATGACTTTTCGACCAACTTCATCGATCACCACGTGTGGGTGTAGCCTAAGGATTTAAACAAGAGGCACGGGGTGCCAAGAGCACTGCCCTTACAAGAAAGAATAGAATCTTTACTTTTTGGTCACAACAGTTCAACAGATCTGGCTGAGAGTGTCTTACAAGGAAGGAATAGATCTGTCTTCTATTGCGGAACAACGGGTGCAGGGAAAACTCACACCATGCTTGGGACAACGCAGAGCCTTGGGGTTACGGTCCTTGCACTAAATGATTGTTTTCCAACCTGAGGTAGCGCAGTAAGGAAGGGGACTATGTGGTATGCTTTTCGTATCTTGAAGTATATAATTGAGTCCGTGAGGGAATTGCTCTCACCTGGAAGACTGCTTGTTCTAAGGGAAGACAGCAAACATGCATTGTATCTTTATTCTGCGATGTGCCTCTGTTTCCATCATCAGTCGAGTAAGAAGTCCTTTTCTTTTCAAATGGTCGCTTATACTATTTAGGCTATGCAAGGCATTATTGCGGCAAAGCTCATGCAATATCAAGAATATTCCCGCAATGAGGTTGGTGCTCCTGTAGCACAACACTGCTACCATTACATATGTGGAGAGAGAGAGAGAGAGAGAGAGAGAGAGAGAGAGAGAGAGAGAGGATCTCATAGGGGATGGATGCACACAGGTAATGGCATTGCTTCAGTAGGGCAATCAAGATAGAACCACAGAACCAACAAGAGTGAACGAGACTTCTCCCCGTTCCCATGCGATCTTGCAGGTATACTTGCCTCACAAAACGAGTTCTCATGATGTTAATTTTGAATTCGGATTTGGGGGTAAAGACTCTGCTTGAACATGGCTAGCACAGGTTAGAGTAGAGTACAAAGTGCAGCTGCAAGAAGACTCGCTTTAGGCATCTCACATTGGAAAGCTATCGCTGATTGACTTGGCTGGTTCAGAGAGAGCTTTAGCAACAGATCAGCGCACTATCAGGTCACTAGAGGGTGCCAACATCAACATACCCTTGCTAGCCCTCAGCAAGTGTATCAATGCTCTGGGAGAGGGCAAAAGGCACATTCCTTTCTCGACAGTCAACAAAATAATACAAAAGACAGAACCTAGAGGTGAAATTTTTCACATAAGAACTTAAAATATGTCAACACTATAGTAAAAAAAGCCTTCATGCATTCGTAGCTTACGACCATCTCTACAGAAAAATGTGTTGTTTTGAGGCTTCAGCAGAAAGCACTTTCCAAAAACTCCTCTCTCTCTCTCTCTGTGGATCTCTCAATCTATAGATATCCGTTCAACATTTGATCACTGAGCGTGTTGTTGAAAGGCATACATAGCTTCTATAAAGTGATACGAAGAAGAATCCACTTAGTGCAAAAGAGAACGGATGAGCGAAAGAGCACTCAATGTAGGCCTCCACAACTGCACATCCAATTAGAGCCCAAAGAAAGACCTTCCAACTCTTAAAGGTATTTATCAGCACGCTGCAGCATCTGACTTTTGATTTTTTGATACTGCTGCTGAGATAAGTACAAGGCTGTTTTAGGTGTGGGACTTGCAGGATTCCTTAGGTGGTGCCTTTCAAACTTCTATGATCGCAAACATCAGCCCGAGTAATCTGTCTTTGGGAGAGACTCAAAATACCTTACACTGCGCCGATCGAGCCAAATAGATTTGGACCAAAAGCTATCATGTTCCGGTGTTTATGGAAAAAGAGGGAAGCAACCCGCTTTTCTGTGTTTGGATGCTAATACACAATAATTTCTTTAGGCTTGCGAGGCAGATTCAATTTTTGGAATCCGGTTCAGAGCAAGCGAGGCTAGTATTAGAAGCAGGTAGACACTTTATAGGTCAAGAGCGCAGGATCAAGAATCTGCAAAGAACTGTGCAGGTGTTAGACGAGAAGAGGGATCAAAATTGGCGAGAGTCAACTTAGCGAGCACAGCATTGATCTGAGTCCATCCGCCGCGAGCACAGCTATGGAAGGAGGTAGCAATCGAATTCCGTGACCACGCCAAAGCCCAAGCCCCACCCCCACCCCCCCTCCTAGTGCAACAGTGGACAGGTGCACCTGAAACAACACCGCCGCCACACCTTCCATGCTCCTTCAAGTGAGACCCAATCAATCTCAATCACAATGTGTCTTGTATTTGTGCTGTGCTGCACCTGGTTGACACACGACTTACTTGTTTGGTGTTTGCATGTTGCATGTGAAGCCAACGGAGAGGAGAAGAGAGTGAGAGAGGAAGAGAGGGAGCGGAGAGCTTACCTTTCTTTTTTGGAAAGTCTCTTTTTCCAATGTAAAAATCCACCTTAGCAAGTCCGCATTAGACGGGCCCTCAAAGGGCAACTCTCTCATTGCTATAGCCTGCCCCTAGCAGGGCAGTGCTAAAAATGCACAAGGATATATTAACATGCTCGCACATGCACACATATCCACACACCGACACTTGCATTGGGATGCTCATTCAATTGCACCAAATAAATTCAATGTAGAATTGAAATCTTATCTTTAGTGCTCTAGTTTACCTCATCCATTGGAACTTCAATAAATTTGAGTCATACCAAGCACTACCTTATCAGAATTCTGCAAAGAAAGTACCATAATGTAATGCCCACATGGCTTTCAAAACAAGTTTTCCTAATAATTTCCCCCAACGATACTTGTTGATCGATAGGTGCAGGGCAACGCACCAAACGCAACCTTCTACGTCAATCATCTTGATGGTGCCTCAAAGATTTGAATTTCACTGCTCCTCTTGCATAAATAAAGATTACTTTGAGATGTGTTGGTTGTAAAGCATATACACAAAAAATAAGAATGTATCTTCAGGCACGTGGTGCTGACAATAGCTTTTTAATAAGCATCCACCTTGATACGACAAAAATTTTATATTCTCAATCACCCCATCGGCATGGCACCTCAAATTGTATGTCAGCATAATGTCCATAATATTGTGGCTTGGAGGTGGCAATACTTATTCTCTATGGAATGCTGTGATTCAGCATGCCCATTTGCATTGCTAAATAACAGGGGTTTTGAGCCTGCATCAAACTAGTCATAAGTGCATGGTTAGCCTCATGAATGACTTGTTTGGTGTGGATCTCTCATTGTCCTTGATGGAATAGACTGCACATTTGCATAATCTTGAACACTTTTCATACCAGTGTGGCTTCTTGATTCTTAACTGCAAGCAGTATAGGGGGATCTCTTGTTCAAGGAAGCAAAGTCTCAATATATGCATCTGCTCATGAATCTACATGTGGCTATACCATGATCTGCACATAGAGCTAACATCAACATCAAACAAGGCTAGCTCATGTGCTCCAAATATGATTTTCCTCTACAGTACAATGTTACTAGTAGAATACATTTTTTTGGCTGGGTTGTCGAACAGGTATAACTCACCTACTTTTACCGACCGTTGCCCTGCAATCATGGTTGCTACAAAACCTTTATAACTCCTAGGCGACAAAACCTTTATGACTCCTGGGGAGCAATCATGGTTGCCACAATATCTTTATAGCACCTAGGGAGCATGCTAAGAAAAAGCCTAGCCATCTGAGCCGAATCCGTTTGCTGACCAACTGCTGAGAGTTGATCCCTCGCTACCTTCACCTTAGTCATGTGATCCTGTACCAAGTCCCCCTCCTCCATAGGCATGTTGTAGAGTTCCGTCTCTACGGAGGATTCTAGATACGTTGTTGATCTCATACATGTCCTTTAGAAGAGGACCGAGTCTGCAATCATGCAAATGACTATGACTAGGGCCTCTACATGACGTAGTACCCACTCTCTCTCTGCATCAGGATCTGCTGGCGTCACCACTACCCCAGAAGCATTCTTGATATCTTAAGGCCTTAGCTCTACTCTTGTCGTAATCATCCAGATCATCCTTACCAACAGGTGGCTCTGGAGCTTCCTCTTCAAGAGAGGATAAAGTCAAGCTTACCCGATTCCCCAAATCTTGGGATGGGTAGTCTACTAGCCCATGACAAGGATGTGAGGCTTAGGAGTTCCTTCATTGAAATGTAGGAGATAATGTGTGTACAAGGCTGAACTGAGATCTCCTTCCAAAGAGGTTCTCACGTTCGAGCTTCCTGCACTAGTGAGTCTTTCTCAGGGCTCTGATATCATGTTAGAAAAGAGAGATGGAGGTTTCTTGTCCTAGCCAACGATCCCGCAGTAGAAAATTGTGTAAAACATTCCCCACAAATCACAAAGTACTAGCTTAAATCTCACTCCTTTCCCTTATTCTGTACACAAGTTAATGAAGACAGTTAGTGGAGCAGAGTAGAAACAGTAAATATGTGTATTGCTCACAGATAGACAAAACCTTGTGCAAAGGTGTGCGCAGTGTGCCACCATCTAGCAGATAAGGTACTGCCTAGATCTGACCCCTGGCACCACAAAACTGTTCTCCTACCTCCTCCTGGCACCTTCAAAACACTGTCAGCTTGCATGCTCTCCTAAAGCTTCAGTGGGCTGAGTAGATGCCCTACAAACAGACAGACTTCCTTGCTGCTCCAGTGGACAGCCAACGGTGAGATACTGTTTGTACCCTGATCCTTGACCTCCTTGCTGCTTCCGATCTGTAACCAATCCTCCACAGGCCTTTACATAGGGCTGGAATCCCCCCAGAATCAGCAACCAGATCTGCACACTGGCCAGACCTGATCTGCCATCTGAACCTGCTCCAAACCTGCCGCCTGACTGCCACATGGCAGTCGCCTGTTGGGCTAACCTGTAGGCTGCCAGGGTCATGATATAGGCCCTGCAGACAGCGCAGCAAAGAGCAGCATTTGCTCAGCAGAAATGTACAGCAGGTAGGGGCTGTGCTAGAGTATGTGTGCTGCCCTTGCAGAGCCTTCTCTGCTCCAGTCTGCTGCTGCCTCTAATGCAGTCCTGTCCCAGCCCATATGGGCTTTGTCACAGCCCCATGGCCGGCTGTAGACACCACATAGACAGCCCTTAATCCAGGGCATGGGTATAGCCCACGTGGCAGCCTTCCATGCTGTCCATATGGCAGCCCCTTTCCCATCTTTCTCTCCCTCAGACCTGCCCTAATGGCAGCCTCTCTCAGAACCCTATTTTGATGCTGGCACAATTCCCCCATGTCCTCAATTGGGGGCTCACTGTGGGGAGGTGCCCTATACAATCCCAACAACGCATGCACCATGCTAGTTCTATTCTTTCTTTCAGCTACACTGCCAATCATGGGGTGTTGGGCATTGTAAAGTAATGATTATGTGATAATCTTAAAGACATGTCACAATCAGGAGCTACTAGATGCCATGTTTGCATATTATACATAAGCTTTGTGGAGGAATCCGCCGCTTGCCCTTGAGAGGATAAAATGCCTCTTGGATCGGTATTACCTGGCCTTCACACTTGGATAAGTTGGCATAAGTCCATTGATGCAAATTTTTAACCCGGCAAATATAGGTAAATTCCTCTTGTGATGCAAGTTTTCAAGGAACAACCTTTATCAGCGAAAGCCCTCTATCTAGCCCTAGTTTCCCATTTTTAACCTTCCTATCGTCATTGCCTTGAAGACAGTTTGTAGCTTGACACAAGCAAACAGCCTCATCTTGAGTTAATGCCCGAAAATGACTAATTACTGTCAATCCTTGACATGTACTTTTAGCTTTTGTAGCATCTCCTCTGAGAGTACGCATAAAATTCTTAGCATAATCAAGAATAACATGCTGCATACATGTGACAAAAGCTGTCCATGCATAATTAGCATCAAAATGACAATTTGTCCAAAGAGGAGCAATTGCCTCCCTCACCATATTTTGATAAGGCTCATGCTGCAAATAACTATTATTTATTAGAAGCAGCCTTCTATCTTGCAACCTGTCATCCTGGCTTTCATAAAATGATAATTGCAGCCACAGAGGAGCATGATCTGAATGTGTGGAAGCATAATTAGCCCACATGTTACAAGTGAAAGCACCATATTGCTGCGCATTAAACATATACCAGTGATCTAAGTGGCCTCGATAAGTAGAGTCGCATTGTGCTGAAAGGTAAAACCCGGAAGCAAAGCCAAGTCACTTTCCAGAGGTCAACAAGACCGAGCTGAGACAACAATTGAGTCCATTGCATTCTCTCAGAGGCAAGCATATGTGTAGGACCCGATGTATTGTCTCTAGGTTGCAGCACGTTATTCAAATCCCAGAAGTCACACATGTATCCTTGTTTTGTACAGGGGAAGGTATAACATCTGAAGGCATCTTATGTAAAGCCACGGGACATTGTGAAGCCATGTGACCAAATTTTTTGCATTCAAGCAAGCTCCTGCACAAAGACACCATTAATCTTGTACAATGCATTACCCTTTGCCACATTATTCACAGCAGTGACAGAGTACAATTCTGGGATGGGGCCATCCGTGTCCCGCAAGATAAACCCCTCGTGCATCACTTCTAAACAAGCTGAGCCTCATGAGATGCATTATGAGAGTCATCCTGACCCATGGCCTGCTTCTGCCTGTTATTATGAGTTGAAAGTTTTGTCATATTGATAAGAAACCGTAAGAAAAGTCTTTGAACCTGAGGTATATAATATCACCCTAAGATATGAACAGGTAGGCTAGAAAATCATGATAAAGAGATGATGTTTAAAAGGTTAAAAACCAGTACATTAAGAGAGCGAAAGGGTATGTGAACTAACTGAGCTTATACACACAATGTCCCTAGCAAAGACAGCTAGATAAGAGCTGTCTACACAGAGTGAGAGCAGAAGTTTATACACAGTGAGAATCAAGGCAGCAGTATAGAACTGAAAACTAAAGAGAGGTAAAGGCTATATGGAAGCAAAGTAAAGGGAAAGAAAACCCAGCAAAGAAGGCACACAAATACAAGGAAATGGAAGCCCCCACTCACATGCATACACTCTGTGGGCAGTAACTGAAAGTAGTCATGGAAAAAGGGCGAGAAAAGAGGTGACAGGGGCAGCAAAACTCTAAGAACTGCCACAGACAGAATTTGCGACAGCAAGGAAACCCAAAGCAGGGCTGCAGGAACCTCTGAACCGACAGAGCTGCAACATCAGCAGCTCCTAGGAGAAGTTTGCAATAGAAGTACAAGTCCTGGGCGCTGGAGGAGGTCGTACAGCAGGTTAGGGTAGCACAAAGGATCGATCAGGAGGCGCATCTGCAAGCTGGGCAAGCTGATGATTCCCGAAGGCTTGGCGCACGTCCACCAGAGCAAGGGCGGGGAAAGCACCCCCTAAACAGTCCATCAACTCAGATTTTCCATAGCCACTCTCTCCAAGCTCTCCACACACCAACCATGCACACTCTCACACTATGCGCACACCTTTTTTTTTGTGAAAACCATTTATATTATTTTACAAGAAACTGAGAAACTGTCCCTAGAAAAGAGGGGACAAGTAGTTACACTGTGTGCGTGCGCACACACAAATATGTACATATACACAACTGATTCAGACAAACCATTGAAAAGCATGTTGACATTCTTTGAATGTGTTCCACAAAATGACGAGACTACGCAGCCTTTATATTTTCATAATGTATTGTAATTTATCTGTAGCAATTAAAAAATGAAACCAAAAGCTCTTACTTCTTCAAGTCTCCTGGATAGCGCCTCGGTGATGCTTTAAAAGGAGGCCTCATATTCTTATCTGCATAAGCAGCTGGAACTTCCTTGTTTTCCATACGAGGAAAAGGTAGACAACCTTCAATCATCTGAGCCATCAAACAAAGTGTAAAGGAAACTTTTGGCTACGCCATCTGCATTTAATATCTAGCTCATCAAATGTAGACTCGTCAACATACTTTCAAAGGAAATCTGACTTAAGAATTCTAGAAATCAAAATGATCAATGTAGTTCAATGTCACAAAGAATTCATGGAACAAAACAATGTAGATATAATTGATCAAGGAAGAAACACACTAAAACCAAATTCTTCTACACAAAAGTGAGTACGAACCTCTTGAAGAATCAATCCAAATGCAAAAACATCCACTTTTTGGTCATAGGCCTTCCTTTGGAACACTTCAGGTGCCAAATAGCGACCTGATGCAAGAAATTTCAAATATCAAAACAGCTCAAGTTGCAAGAAGACACCATAAAAGAGCTAGCATAAAGCCTATAAGGAGGCAAGTTGAGACCTGGATTGAAGTATGTTCTTGTACATCTACAATCTTCTTTTTTAAATGAAAATCGGTCTTTTAGAACCTCAAATATATTAGTTACTATACTCAAATTACAAAAGCATATGAAATTATACATCTAGAAGCTATTTTTTAACAAAGTTATTCAAATCCTACACTCAACTTCAAATATCTGACCTAGTGCACCCAATAGACAGCCAGTCAAGACATCAAAACTTCAAATGAGAGTACTTCAGAGTTCTTAGGGCTCCAACATCCCCGTAAAGGTTGATGAGAATGAAACTGTGCACACATGCAAGACAAGCCTTCATGGTCTACAACTTGCTTAGGAATAGCTCTAAGTTGCTTAAGCTTATTTCTTCTTGCTCTCAAAAAATGGGGAAAAAGAGAAGGAAAGGAAGATTTAATGATGTCTATGGAAAGCCAAAGATGCCTATGAGACCAAACATTCAAATTACATCATGCAAAAGAAACCCCGGGGGCTAGAGGTGTGTAGTACACCTCTACAAACCTGATGTGAATGAAGTTGAAAGAAGGATGGAAATTGGAAGTCTCACATAGTCATGGCAGATCTTGGATCGACTTGAGAGCCATAGAAACTCACCAAGATATGCCTGGGATCTCAAGTAGTGACCCCTCTCCACGATCCTCCATGAGTGACCTAAGCACTACTAGATCTAGAAGTCTTGGTATCTTTGGAATATGCCTCAGATTTGTTGATGACATTATCTATATATACCTTTGTAAGACTAGAATAAGTCCAATCATACAAATTTAGATTTTTTGTTGTTCTAAAGATAAAAAATCTAAATAGAAAAAAAGAAGAAAATGAAAGAGAAGAAATAAGAGGTAAACAAAAACTTTTATGAAATACAAAAGGAAGACATACTTAGCAAGCAAAGCAACACTTATGTCGTCATCAGTGCCCAAGCATAAGCAGCTATACTCGGTTTCTAAAGACCCGCAGAGTCTCTTATTTACTCTACTATGTACTGAGGATTCGAGGATATGGTAGGGAAATTCTCAACAATAAGGAAGTCTTGCTAGATAATTGAGTCAATATTACAATAAATAAATGACCATGCCAGTGAATGTCATTAATCATTACCCCCCCTCCTCTCTCTCTCTCTCTCTCTCTCGCACACACACACACTTTTTTTTTGTTTTTTTAAGTAAAACTTTTGATTGATTATATTACAAGAGTAGCGACCTCAAAACGAGACAGCCGAAAATACATAAACTGAAAATCTCAGTGTATGCTAAATATACATGATCTATGCAGTGTGTTTGCAAGAAATCAAAGAAGAATTGCTGCAAAGAACGCTTAAAAATCTCTCTCTCTCTCTCTCTCTCTCTCTCTCTCTCTCTCTCACACACACACACACACACACACACACACATATGAAATAGAATAGAAGGGAATGGAGCTAAATGGAATGACTATTCATGTCCATTGGATATCTAACACGATATATGGGAAACAAGGACTATAAAATCCCAATAACATGCATAGCTCTAGTACGGCAGCCACTATAGATTGTATCAAAACTACACCTAGGAGATGTGTGTGCACGCGTGTATGCGTGCGCGCGCGCGTGTGTGTGTAGTCCATGTGTGTGTGTGTGTGTGTGTGTGTGTGTGGTGTAGAGAGAGAGAGGACCTGCAGCCCATCAGCCCCTTAGCCTCTTCAGATAAGCCCATATGCTTCAGCTGCCTGCTGCGCCAACTCCGTGTTCATAAACCGCTGTCTCAGGCTGTAAATCCCTGCCCTACAGTCCCGCCAGACTTCCGTACAGGTGTACGAACCTGTACGGACTGTTCCACCTTGTTTAGGCTGCTGCTGCGGGCTCATTCTCTGCTTCTGGGTTGCTGTCTGTATAGGGTTTGCTCACGGGCTACTTCTACACACTGGTTTGAGGGGTTTTCTCTTCCCCTTTCTCTCATCTTTGGTTTCTGGGTCTTGTACACTATTTCCATCGCCAGAACTTCTCTTTGCCTCTGATCTATAGTTCATCTTGGATCTTTTCCTGGTTTTTTCTCTTTTCCTTCTTCATAACTTGTATTTTCTTCTCTCTAAATCCCTAAATATCTCTTTCCGTTTCTTCTCCTTGCAAATACACTATTTCTTTTTTCTTGGTGGGTCATTTTTTTGGGACTGTTTTCTCTTTTATCACTTTACAGGTATCCTCTTTTTTGGTTCCATCTTCTTCAGAAGATATGGCTGAATACTCTTATGAAAAAACATTTCAAAAGGATAGATCGATTCAATGCAAAAAGAAAAAGCAGGCTGAGGGTCAGCATGACCCTGTGCATGATTTTGTTAAAGCACAACTGGTTTATGATGTCATTCACGAAGGATTTGCAGACACGAGGAAAGAGTGGAAAGACTCTGTTCCATCAGTTGGTCTCATGGTTGAAGTGGATGAAATTGTGGATCCAGTTAGAGAATATGCCAAAAATGTAGTCATTTTATTTTTCCCAGGTCGGATGCCACCTACTGCAGAGGTAGGCAATTGGTTGACCCGCACCCTGGCTGGTTTGTTTGTTCGTAAGGTACACTATGTAGCTCGAGGCTTTTTTGAGGACATCATGGTAGATGAGATTCACAAGCAAATGCTTTTGGAACATTCGCCACTTTTTTTTGGGCAGCAAATGGTGCATGTTTTGCCATGGTCCCCCACAAGGGATTATCAGGCTCTGATTCGACATCAATGTCCGGTCTGGGTTGAAGTTGTAGACTTCCCCCCATGCATGGCTTCACTCTTACCTAAAATTGCAGCAACTTTAGGCAAAGTGGTTTGCCCACCGCAGCCTAACGGCAACTCTAATCGATTTTGTATTCTCTGGGATACTGATAATCCCACACCGGAGTCTTATTCAGTCACGGTGAACAATGTTGACATGGGCAATGCATTTGAATGTAAAAAATTTGGGCACATGGCTTCACAGTGTCCAATGAGCCAGCACAAAATGCCTCTTGCTACTTTGCCCGCTCAGATGCCTAATAAGGATGCTTCTGCCTCTATCGGGAATAAAAATAAAGGTAATAGACAGTTTTTAGTAAATTAGGATAAAGGCAAAGCCCCAGTTATTGCAAATGGGAGTGCTTCTTTCCCTTCGCTTCCTGTTATTCAACCTTCAGCAAAAGGACCAAAAACTCAAACTGATGGATGGCAAAGTCCGAGAAAAGTTATTTCTGTTCGACGACCTCCACCCCCTCGCACTTGGAATGGTAAATCTTCTAGTGAAAACTCTCCAGAGGTCAACTCTGGAATTGGAATCACATGGGCTGCAGTGACAGCTAGCAGAATTCTCTTCCCTGAAGAAGAGGTTGCTGCATTGCTGTCTACTCCTCAGGCGGATGTTTCTTCTCAGGGAAGAGGCCCACACCCTGAGGTAGACAAGGGTTGACATCCTGAAGTTTGTTGTTGTACATAGCTATTTTTCTACTATAAATATCTGTAAATATGACTGCTCATATCAAATGCTTTACACTAAATGTTCAGGGAATGTGTGACAGTAGGAAATGGAAATCTGTGTGGCTGTATATCTATCGATTTCAGCTTGATATAGTGACACTACAAGAACACAACCAACATGTCTATGCAGGAAAGACAAGTCATTACTGTGGCTCTGATATTTTCTATGCTCGGGAACACCCTTTCTCAGGTGTAGTCATTCTAATTAAGCATGAGCTTCAGCCAGTTATTGCTTTAAATGACAATCAAGGCAGATGGATTATTCTTCAATGCATCATTCAAGGCGAGGTGTTTGAATTTGCTTCTGTATATGCACCTCAATCTTCTCGGGATAGAAGTGTAATTTGGGATGCCATGCACCGATATCCATGGAGATCTCATGCCTTTATATGTGGGGATTTCAATAATGCTCCGCAACACGGTGACAATACATCAGGAAATACTCATATGTTAACCTTTGAAAGGCATGCATGGTCTCAATTACTAATTCATCTTGATTTGGTTGATCTTTGGAAGGAATTGCAGCCTTTGTCACTAGGATACACTTCCCAACATAATGCCCTTTCTTCTTATCAGGCACATTTGGATCGCTGGTATAGTGTAGCTCTGCAACAAAATGATGATTTTACATGCAAAATGTGGGTTGACTATGCCTTTGTGCATTCAGATCATGCACCATTATGGTTGAGGTTATCTTTTCATGATATGCGAGATGATAGATTGCCTCAAAGGCGACATCTAATTGTGAACAATAGCTATTTGCAGCATGTTGCTTTCAAGGCAATGGTTACTGAAGCATATCAATCTCTGTCTTCTCAGAGCCACTTTGATATTGATAATGCATGGGATTCTTTTGTTTCCAAAATGCAAGTTGTAATTAGAGGTTATGGCAAGTCTTACATGAAGACTCTGAGGGAATTTGTGGCTCAGGCCAAATTGACTTGTCAAGACCTCACTGAACTCAGTCACTTTCGTCCTTTGTCCTTGCATGAGCAAACAACACTTTGCCAAGCTAAACATTGTCGTGAACCTCCTGACACTTGACTTGTGGACTTAACATGAGAAACAAAGTTGCTGCCTTTGCTTTGCAGCACCTCAGGACTTATCAATAGGTACAATAGCTTACTTAAAATCCTCCATTTTGAACCTCCTGACAAGATACTTGTGGACTTAACATGAGAAACAAAGTTGCTGCCCTTGCTTTGCAGTACCTCAGCACCCAATGAAAAGAAGAGCAAACCTGGCCTTGTCATTGTTCAAACCGCTACTCCAAAACTGTCCTGACAACTCCTCATTCAGCACCAACAGGTTTAGATCTGAACCCTGTTGTACTTCTTACTTAGCATATTAATGCTTGGAAAAGAACCATCTATCTTTGCATTCCATGACCAGGGTTCCTTTTTCAGTTTATTGAAGGACTGGATGATCTTACAAGCTTTTAGCCTCCTTACCTATAGGTACAAGACCTGCTTGCTGATACATGTGTACTCTTCCCCATCGCCATGGAGAAAGGCTGATTGGAATCCAAATGGTGGAACCTGCATCTGCATAGAGCTGCAAATGCAATCATGATCCTGCTTTAATACTCGTCTAGATTTATTGCTCGTCTAAGAGAGACTAAAATAAAATCGTTTAGTCTTCACAAGCAGTTGTAGCTTGGATGAAGAGATTTTGGAATACTTTTTTATTAGCCTTCTCTTTTAAGTGCTAGCCTTCGTCATGGATGAGTCTGCCCTTCACCTCCAGAGTGCGGACTTTGTATAAATGGGTGCTCAAGTATGTGTAGGTGTGTGGATTTGTATGTATGAGAGCATATGTTTATATTATGGTCTACACCCTCTGTTGGGCGCTGATGACGTCAGTGGGGATGTCATAGTAGCTAGTCCCTGCTATGCGTGATGGAGGTTATGGTTTTCAACCTTATGAGTGACTATCATGAGATTGAAACTGCACCGTGTTGTGTTTTTAGAGGCTGAGTTTGGGAACGTATCCTGTTTTAATACTTTTTGCAGAAGTGTCAAAAATTGATGTATTTCCTCATTGTTTAAGTATCCCTTGGGAACCAATCTTTCGTTTGTTTGTCGATGCTATCAGAGCCGAAGGTGGTATCCTCTTGATCTTCTCCAACAAACTGAAATAGGCGTTCCTCCAGCAAGGAGACCTTGTTTGAGTAAGGTGATGTAATTTCAGTTTTCAGTTTAATATTGCATGCAGTTCAAAGATTGTCAAGTATTTCACAGAGGCTTTCATGTGTGACTCCTCCCGACTTTGGAGAAAAGTGGGAAATCATATGAGACTAACTATATCATCTGAAAGGTAAAGCTGCAAAGTCATTTGTTTGCAAGGCTGATATGGAGGCGATGGATCCAACATGGTAACTTTAGCAGATCTAGTAGTAGCGCGAAATTGGCACATAGAGACGCAGAGGCACTCTTCATGATAGTCAGCACCACTTCAGATTTGGTCATAGCTTGTGGATACAGCAGCGGAGGCTTGGAAGATCCTGATAAATGTTTACGAGCCAAACAGCACATCATGCATCCTTTCCCTCTAGAATCAAGCGTTCACTATGAGGATGGAGGATAGGGACTAGATCCATGACCATCTCACTAAGGTGAAGGTTATGAGGGACCAGTTGGATGCAATTGGTCACAAGGTGGACACAGGTCAATTGGTGATGCTTGGACTTGGCTCTCTTCCTAGAAGCTTCAATGGGTTCGTCATGCCCGTGATGACAATAGGATGGCGGTCTGCTGTAGTGATGTTTGTGGAACTTGGGCTGTTACTACTCCAAGAAGAAGCCCAAGAGAAGCAGTACGATGGAGATGGTGGTGACAAGGCTCTTTTTGCAAAAGAGGAGGGGTAAGATTGGAAAAGGCAAACCCAAGGATGACGACAAGTCTAAAGGAAACAAGTTAGAAGACAATGGAGAGAGTGGAAACAAGCCCAACAACTCTAAAGGAAAGAAGTAAGAAGACAACGGAGACAAGAAAAAGAGGACTCAGGATCTAAAGTGTTTCTACTACAAGGAGCGAGGCCACATAGCTTAAGCCTGCAACTAGAAGACGACAGAACAAAAGACAAGGAAGGCGGCAATCCCAAAGAAGAGTTGAAGCTAGAATCAACAAATGTTGCAAAAGAGGAGCTCTTTCTATCATAAAGGATCACTCAACTCATACCGTGAGTGAGGATACTGATGGATGGTATGCTGACAGCGGTGCCTAGAGACACATGTCCAAGAACTGGTTCAAGGTATTGCAACCTGCACATCTGGAGACATTGGTGGCTGTTGGAGATGGTAAGAACTGCTCAGTAGATTGGGTTGGGAGCATTCCATTCTCCACGAATTTAGATGAGGAAAAAGGCACGTACAAGTACTTGTATATTTCTTATCTTTGCAAGAATCTTCTTTCTGTTAGCCAGATCACAAAGAAGGTGATGAACGAAGAATTTGTCGACAAAGTTATCCTAATTTGATCAAAGGATATGGGAAAATTCATGGCAAGAGAAACATAGGAACAAGAGCTGCACTAGATCAAGGCATTACTAGCCCATGTGGATGCAAACGGTTCAAAGTTGTGACGTGAGAGATTTGGGCACGTTAGCTACAAGACTCTTAGAGATGCAAAGAGCTGGATTTGTGGATCGACTTCCATACATCGTAGACAGTGCAGAGGTTTGCTAGACTTGCATGGAGTGGAGGGGAAATAAAACAAGGAGGCATTCCCAAAGGAGGCCACACAGAGAGCCAAGGTCCCATTGGAGTTGGTTCATTTCGACATATGTGGAAAGATGTCCACGACATCATTCTCCAAAGCCATACTATTTCACTTTTATTGATGATTTTAGTGGGATGACATGGGTCTATTGCATTGCAAAGAAGTCTCAAGTCTTCAATAAGTTCAAGGAATGGAAGGCAAGAGTCGAGAAAGAGTCGGGAAAGGAAGTCAAGACATTCTAAACAGATAGGGGGAAGTGTTTACTTCAGAGGCTTTTGATGCCTACTTCAAGAAAGAAGGGATCAAGAGATAGGTGACTAGAGCACACACATCCCACGGGGTAGTAGAGAGAAAGAATTGAGTAATCGCATAGATAGGGCTATGTATGCTGAGGGGGAAGAAGCTTCGGTGTAGTCCATGTGGTAGTTCAAGGCCTTGCTTCAGAGGCTTTCGATGCCTACTTCAAGAAAGAAGGGATCAAGAGATAGGCGACTAGAGCACACACATCCCACGGGGTAGTAGAGAGAGAATTGAGTAATCGCATAGATAGGGCTATGTATGTTGAGGGGGAAAAAGCTTCGGTGTAGTCCATGTGGTAGTTCAATCTTGAACAGAACAAAGACTAAGGCGTTTGACGGGAAAACTCCATACGAGGCATACTATGGTAAGAAATCCATCATTTCTCATTTAAGGTTTCTAGTTTTGATGCTTATGTACATGTGAATAACGCATATAGAACAATGCTGGATCCCAAGAGCAAGGAGTGCATCTTTGTGGGGTACAGTGAGGGTTCAAGGTATGACCTACAGACAAAGAAGCTAGTGATGAATAGAGATGTTGTTTTGCAGGAGACAAAGCCCAAGCAACTATGTTAGAAGCTTCAGTTGTTTCCTAGAGACACAAGCTTGCTATTACACAAGAAATGGAGACAAAGGATCTAGAGACTGAAAATTGAGAGTCAGATGTTGAGGCACCTAAGCCAACAAGACAAAGAGTAAGCCACCAAGATGGTATCTGAAGACTTTGGAGGATTCATGAGTCACAGACATTCCAGTGTGCCCATTCAGAGGTAAGGAGATCTTAGAGGAAAGCTCAAACCGCGGGACTATGCTCTAATGGTGTAGATCTAGAAGCTCATGGAACCCCAAGGACCTTTGAGGAAGCAAGGGGTATTCCAGAGTGTCGAGCTGCTATGGAAGAAGAAATGAGGCCACCTCGAAGAACCATACATGGGACTAGACCTCGAAAGAGGAAGATCATAGGAACCAAGTGGGTTTCATGATAATGTGATGGGAATTTGGATAAGTACAAGACAAGACTTATCATCAAAGGCTATGCACTAGCCAAGGGAGTCCACTACGGAGAGACATTTGCTCCTATAGCTAGGTTGACTAGCATATGCATAGGTCATAGCTTTGGATGCCCACCATCAGTGGCCAATCTTTCAAATGGATGTGAAGTTTGCCTTTCTAAATGATGAGCTTTAGGAGGAAGTTTATGTTGAGCAACCAGAGGGCTTCTGGCAACCAGGTGAAGGAAAAAAGGTATGCAGGCTTTGTAGGGTACTGTACGGGCTGAAATGGGCCTCAAGAGCATGGTACCAAAGGATAGATGACTACTTCCATGAGATAGTCTTATCTCGTAGTCCATCTGATGCAAACCTTGACCTCTTCACAGAAGAGATAAGACCATAGTTATCATCCTTTATTTTGATGGCTTAATTGTTATAGGTGATCACAGGAGGAAGATCCAAGGAGCCAAATGACTCTTGATGGAGTTTGAGATGATAGATTTAGAACTTCTTCACTACTTTCTCGGAATAGAAGCATGGAAAAAAAATAACAGCATTCTCAAATGTCAAGACAAGTATAGGAGGTAGTGAACCCACCCCAACGGAGGTCGGGACAAAGCTGAGCAATGAGGACATGTCTCATTTGGTTGATGCACATTGTATCGAATGGTAGCTTGTTGTATCTGACCAGATATAGCTATTGGAGTGGGGTTACTCTGTTACTTCCTCATCATAGCCAAGGGAGGATCACACGATGGATGGATTCAGGGTTTCGAGGTATTTGAAAGGTACATCCAATCATGGATTATGTGTTGCACTTGGAACGACGAGCTCGGTGGATTTTGTGATTCTGATTGGGATGGAGATTGGGATAATGGCGCTTAATGTCAGGCTACTGTCTCATCCTTGTGTCAGGTGCCATATCATGGCTCAGCAAGAACCGAGAGTTACTGGCATGTTTGGCAGCCTGCGACTCTGTTTGGATAAGATGGATAGTGGTGGACATGGGAGTTGTTCAGGAGGTGACTGTGATCATGTGATGATAGGAGTTGCATAGTGATGGCAAAGAACACGATATTTCATACTCTACCAAAGCATATCAAATTTCAGTACCACTTCATCCGAAAGTTGATAATGGATGAGATCGTGGAGCCTGCTTTATTGTCTGACAAAAGATAACATCTCCGACATCTTCACAAAGGCTCTTCCCAAAGAGCAGTTGGAACATCATATTCGACACATGGGCAGTGGCCCATAGTTGAGTCATTGAGGGGGGGTGCTATAAAAATGGTCACTAACCCAACTATGAACCCCCATATGAGGAGGACAATGGGTTAGTAGACCTGGCTAGGTTTCGGCTTACATGGAACACCAGCACTAACCTATGCACAATGTCTGCGCCTGTGTGGAGAGACGTCTGCAGCAGTACGTGCAGCACAGCAGGGCCGCATTGCAGCAGCTTGGAGGCAGCAGCAACAGTCGGGGCCGGCAGCGGTCTGGTCCTGCAGATCAGCTGCTGGGTCGGCCTATTTTGGGGCAGGTTCTAGCTCCTGCTCCCCTATATTTTGGGGTGGGGTGGGGTGGGGGAGTGGGGGTCGGTTATGTTTGCACACTCCGTCAGACATACTGAAGCCCTTCATAGGCAATGTAGAGTGATTCTTTATTGTTCGTTTAGCCAGTACCTTTGCTGGATGTGTTTAGCTCTTCTTTAAGCTGTTTTTCCATGCTTATGGAAGAATAAAAGTCTGGGTTCGTCGTCTTCTCTTTTCTGCTGTATTTTTTCTGAGTGACAGTTTCAGCATATATATGCACCTACTTTTGTGAGAAAGATCAGTGAGAGTTTGTATATGTCCCGCTGCATATAGAGTTACTGTTCAGTAGGCCCTTCAACTCCAACACAAAGGTATCATCTGTGCGTCTAAACTGATAAATGTGCTTCGCACAAATGTATATTTCCCTGAATCATGTCAATGCATGTGCTCCAAAGTTTGGTAGTGGATGCACCCAAACCACTTGGCTCCAAGCTCATTCATCAACCATTGCACGGGCATGGTGCTTAACTACATTGCCTTCAAGCGTGTGAAGACTTGCATAGAACTTTTCGATAGTGACTATCTTCCCATCTTTCATCTTCTCTTGTAAATTAACTTCATGCAAAGGCTTGCAAATGTGCCATGAAAGGTTTTATTATCTTGGGAAATTTGTGGATGAGTGAATCCTCAGAGTTGAACTTTGCTATCCACAAAAGTATACTCCCTCACAGACCCTTGAAGAGGCAACAAAGGCATACCCCCACAAACCCTTGAAGAAAGACGCCTTCTTGTGGTCCATTAAGCACACGAGAGCTTTGAAGATTTATATTATGCCTTGAGAATTGCTCTAGTGTTGGTATACTCTAACTATTCAAAGCCATTTTTCGTGGTGAGCTGCTTTTAGATAGGAGCATGGAGTCACCATATTTGAAAGTAGAACATATGGAGCAGGACCCTTGGGCACTTTGCCAGAGAATGCCCGAGGAAGAGGAAAAAGAAACGGCCTAAAAGGTCCACGGGTGTAGTGCCTCATAGCACAACCCGGCTGGACCTACTTCACGACCTACTGCACGTCCTGCCACTTCTCGCGCTGTTGGACCTTCCACCTCTTGCCCAGGACCATCAGCTTCTTGTCTTGGACCTTCTTCTACAGTGTCGAGCAGGACCATTAGCACGTCATGTTCCTATCATCTCCCGTTGGGTGCCTATAAGAGTTGCGGAGCCAGTTCCACCTCAGGAGGCTTGTCACGACGCCACGAACCCTCCCTTACAGGCAGGAGATATTCTTGTCCTAGTTCCTTGTGCTTGCTCCTCCCTCATATGCTGCTGTGAAGGAGCTTCCATCTTTGGAGCAACTCATTGCCGAAACTTGGGCCGTAATCCATTCTAGTGACATTTATTTGGCCGAGGCCTGTCAGGAGCCCCCTTTCCCGTTTGCTTTACCTTCTTTACCTCTTGAAAGAGGCAAGGGGGTTATAGCTTCTACTCCTTCATCCGCAGGGATCCTCCGCGCACCGCGCACCAGTTGCCTCATTCATAAATTCTTTTGCAGTTCTGGTAGACATGGCAGAGTTTGAGTTAGAGGAGGAGTTTGTACCCTCGACCCTTGGGAAACACCGTGTTCAGATCACTGTGGATAGAGCTTCCCCTTCTACAGGTATGGGAGTGCTTTCCCCAGTTGACATCCCTCCTCTTGAGGGGAGGATTCTTTCCCAAGAGAGGGATATCTCCGCTACCAGGTCGGGTAGGGTTTTTCATCTGACCTTTTCCTCTCGCCGATGAGGATTGTTAGTTGGAACGTTTAGGGCCTTGGGGGTGTACATCACTGCCACTATAGGCAGCTGATTCGTAACCAACTTCATCTAAGTGTTACTGGGCACCCATTGATATTATCATGATTCTAATGAATCCATATTGGATGAGCATGGCATATCACTAGGAGTGTCACATTATATGCAGTGGTCTAGATGGGTGAGGGGACCTACTTCTACTGTAGGTGCTTGGAAGGCTTTTAGACAGCTTCTAGCGGATCAAATACTCTTATCAGTTGGCCACCTCAGAGGCAGCCATACCAGCAGATTGGATAGATACAAATGACTTGCCGATCACAGAGTCCACTTGGTTGGGAGCTTTCATGGGAACGGGTGTTCCATTACATGTCATTGCCTTGCAGGATGTACATGAGGAGACCCTTGTATTTGATGTTCAGTCAGGAGGCAGACTTCTCACATCTTCACATGATATTCTTTTGGAGGTTGCCTTCCAGCCTGTTAGTATTGCAGGTTACATGGAATGGGACACAAACTCACTGTGGTATCTTGATCCTGACTCTGTTCTCCTAGCACTTGGGTCTTGGAGACTCTGGTTATATGGTGGCTCTTCCATCAAGTTCTTGCAGTGGGAATGGATTGATAAGGGCACTGAGAGAAGAGCATCACCTTCTTTCGTTACACGGTCAAAAATGCCAGGAGATTTTAGCTTAGCACTAGAGGTTGGAGGCCCTCCGGAGCTCCTCATTGGGATAGTTTTTATATTTTTGTAGAGGTGTAGAAAAACTTTGGAGGAGACTCTGGAAATCCCTCAGAAATAGAAAGATCACTCTCTTCTTTTGGCTTTCTATTCATAGAGGGATTGCACTGAACCTATGGAGATTCAGGTACGGGGCTGACCCTACTTGTCCTCGATGCCACACAACAGTTGAGTCAATGCAGCATTGTCTTTGGGAGTGCAGACAGTCGAGGACGATATTTGGAGGGCCACATGTACGGATGCGATGGAGGGTTCACACGTTCACCCTTCCTAGTCTATGGCTAGTATATGGACTGATACTATACACATGATGATGGCCAATTGGGCGAGCATGCAAGGATCCTCCATAGCAGCTACAAGTAGGAGAAATTTTTTTTTCAGAGTTTGAAGAGGATCTCCATTCTTCTCTGAGTCTTCTTCAAGGTTGAGGTGGCATTTTCAGCCTCTACCTTGGATTTTTGTTAGCTCTTTTTGAGCTATTTTTTCTTTCATGCATGACATGATGTACTCCCACATTTGAGCTTGCTCCTACAGCTTTCATTCATACTTAATGAAGTAATATTTTTTAGAAAAAAAAAAATCTACCACGTAAGAAAGGTTGTTAGTCCCAAATGGTTGGAAGAATTCCCACCCCATTCTCTCTCTCTCTCTCTCTCTCTCTCTCTCTCTCTCTCTCTCCCTCCCCCCCCCCTCTTTCCCTCTTGGGATTGACGTCTGTTAAGGCCTCTTTCGTCTTTTGGCAAGTGCCTCTGACAATAAAGAACTCTGTGTGTGTGTGTGTGTGTGTGTGTGTGTGTGTATGTATATATATATGTGTGTGTGTGTGTGTGTGTGTGTGTGTGTGTGTGTGTAGAGTGTGTGTGTGTGTGACAGAGTGGAGCGTGAGCGCTTGGAGAGAGCGGAGAACAGATCACCAGAGCCCCGTTCAGCTTCCCCCGTCTGACCGTACCCCTGTACGGCTGCCGTACAGGTGCCGTACGTCAGTACGATACATCCACGCTGTTCTGCCTACGCATCCTGCGTGAATTCGCTCCAGCCCTCCGTGTGTGTGCATCGATATCTGCATCTATAGGCTTCGTTTCATTTCAGTTCCATCTTCCATCCGCATCTCGTCTCTCACCCGTAACCCTGTACCAATCCTCTTCCGTACGTCTGTACGGCCACCGTACGGCGTCCGTACATTCCGTACCTTTCCATACAAGTCCAACTTTCGTATACTTTTGGGGCTTTCAACCGGAGTTTTCCCTACCTGGTTTTTCAGCCAACTCCTACCTATCCTTTTGCTCTTTCCTTACCAGTTCTACACTTCCTCTTCTCTCTTGCGGGCTTCCTCTGATCTTTCTTTGGGACTGGTTTTTTTGGCTTTTACCACCCTTATACAGGTACTTCATCCTCGAGCTTCTTTTCCTACCAAGTCATAACAGAGTATTCATATGAAAAAGCATTTCAAAAGGAGCGTTCGGCTCCCTCCAAGAAACAAAAGCAGGTTGAGGGTCAGCATGACCCGATGCATGACACGATTAAGGCTCAACTAGTATATGATGTAATGCATGAAGGATTTGCAGATACGAGAAAAGAGTGGAAAGACTCGGTTCCTTCAGTTGGCCTCATGGTTGAGGTCGATGAAATTGTGGATCCAGTCAGAGAGTATGCCAAGAATGCAGTCATATTATTCTTTCCAGGCCGGATGCCACCTGATGCAGAAATAGGCAACTGGCTGACACGCACATTGGCTGGCTCTTTTGTTCGTAAAGTACATTATGCAGCCAGGGGCTTTTTCGAGGTTATCATGGTGGATGAGATCCACAGACAAATGCTTCTGGAACATTCACCTCTCTTTTTTGGGCAGCAAATGGTGCATGTCTTGCCGTGGTCTCCCACAAGGGACTTTCAGGCTTTAATCCGACACAAATGCCCAGTCTGGGTTCAAGTTGTTGATTTTCCCCAATGCATGGCCTCACTTTTGCCTAAAATTGCAGCCTCTTTAGGTAAAGTGGTCTGCCCACCACGGCCAAATGGTAATTCAAACAGATTTTCCATTCTCTGGGATACTGATAATCCCACACCGGACTCTTACTCAGTCACGGTGAATAATGTGAACATGGGGAGTGCATTTTATAAACTCAAATGGGGTTTATTTGCAGGGGCCTGTTTTGAATGCAAAAAGTTTGGACACATGGCTTCACAGTGTCCACTGAACCAACATAAAATGCATCATGTCACCTTGCCAGTCCACATGCCCATTAAAGATGCTCCTACTCCAGTTGCCAACAAAAATAAAAGCAGTAAACAGCATTCTGGGAGTCAGGATAAAGGCAAAGATTCAGTAGCTACCAATGCGAATCTTACTTCACATTCACCTCCTGCTACTCAATCCTTGCCCAAAGGAAAGCAACCTTCAACTGATGGCTGGCAGAGCCCAAGAAAGGTTATTTCTGCTCGAAGAATTCCACCCCCCCGCACTTGGAATGGTGCCTCTTCTAGCGGAAACACCCCGGAGATCAATACAGGAATTGGAATTACATGGGCTGCAGTAACAGCCAGTAGAACAGTCTTCCCTGAAGAAGAGGTTGCTGCTTTGCTGTCCACTTCTCAGGTGACTACTTCTCAGGGGCGAGGCCTCGACCCTGAGATAGAAATGCAAGGCTGACCTCATACATTTTGCTGCTGTACATAGTTGTTACATTACTATAAATATCTGTATATATGACTACTCACATCACCTCTTTTACACTCAATGTCCAGGGCATGTGTGACAGTAGGAAATGGAAATCTGTGTGGCTGTACATCAACAGATTTCAGCCTGACATAGTGGCATTACAAGAGCACAACCAACATATTTATGCAGGCAAGACAGGACACTACTGCGGGTATGACATTTTCTATGCTGGGAAGCACTCTTTCTTAGGGGTTATCCTTCTGATCAAACATGAGCTTCAACCAGTCATTGCATTAAATGACAACAAAGGCAGATGGCTTGTTCTCCAATGCATTATAAGAGGAGAGGTGTTTGAATTTGCTTCAGTTTATGCACCTCAGTCATCTGGAGACAGAACTGTAATTTGGGATGCCATGCAACAATACCCGTGGAGATCTCATGCCTACATATGTGGGGATTTCAATAATGCTCCACAACAGGGAGACAACACTTCCAGCCACGATCATATGTTATCTCCTGAAAGGCATGCCTGGTCTCAACTACTTTTCCATTTGGATCTAGTTGACCTCTGGAAGGAATTGCAGCCTCTGTCACCGGGCTACACTTTTCAACATAATGCTCTTTCCGCTTATAAGGCACGACTGGATCGTTGGTATAGTGTTGCTCCACAACAAAATGGGGATTTCGCATGCAAAATGTGGATTGACTATGCCTTTGTGCATTCAGACCATGCACCACTATGGCTGCGGTTATCTTTTCATAAGATGCCAGATGATAGATTGCCACAAAGGCGACATCTAATCATCAACAACAATTATTTGCAACATGCTGAATTCAAGGCAATGGTTACTGAAGCAGCTCATTGTCTTTCATCTAACAGCCATCTTCATGTTGATGATGCCTGGGCTTCTTTTATTTCTAAAATGCAAATGGTGATTAGAGCTTATGGCAAGTCTTAAATGAAGACTCTGAGGGAAACCATTGCTCAGGCCAAGTCTACTTGTCAAGACCTCACTGAACTCAGTCATCATCGTTCGTTGTCCATGCATGAGCAAACCACATTATGTCAGGCCAGACATTGTCTTAAACTAAATGATCACAGGAAACTGGCAAAATGGGAGACTAGAGCAAGACAAAGAGCCTTCACAGATAAAGGTTGCTCTTCCAAAGAATTTTTCAAGAGTTTGCATCAGAGGAGAATCAAAACAGAAATTTGCAGAGTGCTAATGCCTGATGGATCATGGACTACTTCACGGTCACAGCTTGCCTCTGTTTGTGTGCATCACTTCTCTCAGCAATTTGGCTCTGTAGCTCCTCCCTCGCAACAGGTTTTGCTTGCACGAAATTTACTGTTGCAAAATGTTTCTCCAATCATTTCCCCTACTCAAGCTTTGGAATTGGAGGAATCCTTTACTGAGAGGGAACTGTCAGATGCCATCAAATCATGTGGCAGATGGAAATCCCCTGGATGGGATGGCTTAACAGTCGAGTTTTTTCTAGCTTACTGGCCTATTTTGAAGCATCCATTACTATCTATGGTGAATGCTGCATGGCAACATCAGAAAATGCCAGACACATGGAAGAGAGGTCTTGTTAAACTCCTTCCTAAAAAACAAATTTGTGAGTCTTTGGCAGACTGGAGACCTATCACTCTTATGCCCGTAATTTACAAAGTCACTACCAAAATGATTGTTGCTCGGCTAAAGGGGTTTTTACATGATGGGTTGCATCCTGCGCAATATGGCTTTGTCCCGCATAGGCATATCACCGATAACATTGCTAATGCACACATTGGAATTGAATATGCCAAATACACACAGCAGGATGTTTTGTTATTGCAAGTTGATATTGCCAAAGCTTTCACATATCACAGTGTCATCATTGTATAGAGTGTTATTACCTCCACCTTGGATTTCCGACAGAGCAAATACTGTTTGGCATATGGATCGTCCAATGAAGTGGTGGAGAAAAAGGCTGCGTCTCCTTTGGCATTACAAAGTCCCTCTTCGACAACAGCTTTTCCTATGGCGAGTTCTCCTTGGCATTTTTCCATCTGGACAGTTACTCGCACACAGACATATTGCTTCAGCTGTTTGTCACAGATGCTCGCACTCTACTGAATCAGTGCTCCACATCTTTTGGTCCTGTCCAAATACTTCTGATCTCATTGCTCTCATCAGACAGAGGCTTCGACAGCGATTTCCTACTGTTACTTTTGGCGGATTTTTCTGGTTGTTTGGATTTCATCCCCAGAGACAGGGTTTTGATTTATTTTTCGTATGGGTGCGATATTGGACCCTATGGACTTTATGGATGGATAGAAATCATAGAGTCTTTGGTGATCCACTATTTTCATCCTTCCTTTTTTTCAAACGATCTCTGCAACAATCATTCTACGATTGTTTTTAGACTCGTTTGATTGATCAGGATGTGTATACAGCCTATACTGAGATCTTTTCTTGAGTAGTAGCTCCTTCGCTTTTGAAGCAGCTATGAATGTAATTATTCTATAGAAATAAAGATTTCTTCTCACAAAAAAAAGTGTGTGTGTGTGTGTGTGTGTGTGTGTGATGTCAGGCTCCTTCAGAGACTGTTATTCATTTGCTTTGGCACTGCCCGTGTACTAAGATCCTCCTCAGGAGAATTTCATATTATCTTCGGATCCGTTTCCCGAGTCACAGATTTGGCAAACATTTCTGGCTTTTTGGCAGATTTTTGAAGTCTTTGTCTCAATACTCATTATTTCTCTCTTGGGTGTGATATTGGGCTCTTTGGACAATCTGCAGTGAGCATAATTTGACATACTTGGGTCGGCAGATTCACAAGTCATATGAATCTTTCCGAGCCTCATTGCGGCAATCCTTATATGATGCCTGCTATGAGGGTGATATGGATGCTTCTTGCATACAGCTTTTCTTTGTATGTTTCTGAACTTTGGGATACTCTCCATTTTGGAGACCTCCCATCATGTAAATTTATGATCATATAAATATATGCACTGGATATTACCCAAAAAAAAAAGTGTGTGTATGTGTGTGTCCCCCCTCTCCCGCTCTTGGGATTGACGTCTGTTAATCCCTCTTTTGTCTTCTGGCAAGTGTCCTTGACGTTAAAGAACTCTCTCTCTCTCTCTCTCTCTCTCTCTCCCCCCCCCCCCCCTCTCTCTCTCTCTCTCTCTCTCTCTCTCTCTATCTCTCTGATTAAGACAGAGGAGCATTTTCTTTGTGCCTGCCCAGCCTACTATGAGATCAGGGGACGATACCACTGCCTCCACCAGGATGGGAGAGGCTTCGGCGGACTATCACCATTGATCTACTTCCATGACTAGGTCTGCATTGGGCTCTATGTGCTTGAGATGTACCGACACAGGGAGACTCTATTACGATGGATCAGAGACCAACAGGATAGGATTAGACCACACGATACACAGGATGACTAGACACAACGATGTCACAAGTTTTTATGCATTTGAGTGAGCTCCAAGACATAGCGGCGTGAAGGAGGAAGAGCTAGCTGATATGTGGGCAGTCTGGATTACCGAGAGTCACAGAGGCCACCCGTGACACGAAGAGCGACTAGAGCATAATCTATTGAGGTTCAACCTATCACAGCTTTCCTCAGAGGAGACCGCCTGAGACGAGGGGTCACTCTGAACATAGCTCAATGGGTTCAGAGATTGAGGAGACCACGGCCCCCTCTGCCACCACAGCATGAGACAGCCCAACAGACACAGATCCGAGACATTTGCAACGCGCACCACAATGCCAGGTTTAGGTTTCTGAGTTTCGGCTCTCAACCTATTTCAAATAGCATATGTTTTGTACTTGATCTTTGCTCAAGCTATTGAGCTCTTTATTTCAGCATAGTACTCAGCAAGGGTCTTAGCGCGCCCTTTGCTCCAACCCATTGAGGCTTATATGAGCTTTTCCTTTTGGTGTACTTCACTTTGTCCCATAGGCCCACGAGGCCTCGCACGGACGATAATACATCTCTCTCTCTCTATAAGCCATCCTTTCCCATCACCTTTTGTAAAACTCGTATGGGTCTTGGTGGTTGAGGCTCTAATTCATGTTGTGGTGTGCATGTGTTTGATCCTTGGGATCAACGTCTAATAAGCCGTCTTTCGGGTCTTTCGGGTTTTTGCAAGTGCCCTGGATGTTCAAGAATTCTCTCTCTCTCTCTCTCTCTCTCTCTCTCTCTCTCTCTCTCTCTATGATTTCGGTCCTAGGGTATGTTTATTGATCATTTGCCACCATACCAATATTCCCCCTTTTTATGTCTAATGAAATGCTCCCTTTTTATGTCTGACTTATAGCCACACACAACAGTGATGGCCTTGTATAAAGAGCACTTCCTTCACTTAAGTGAGGTGCTTTCATCTAGGCTCTAGGATACCTATAGATCCATCTCTCACATGCGGTAGGGATCACCATGGGATAACTCAAGACCTCATCGCCCTAATTCCAAATTGAGGCAACTCTAGAGATTTCCGCCACACGACATCATAGAGATCCACGACTCTACACACTTTGTGACACAGAATATCCCCCTCACAACCATAGATGACCAAGATGGATGCGTTCATCCAAGCTAACTACAAATCCATCTCTTACATGCGATATGGATCACCATGGGATAACTCAAGACCTCATCCCACCCATTCCAGAGAGGTAGTGGCCACATGACATCGTATAGATCTATGACCCTGTACTCTTTGTGACACAAGTGTCCCAAAGGGAGGTGCCATTGCTTTTTGACCCACGGATACACAACCATGAGCAGAGTCATTAACTACCTAGATCAAAGGTGTGCCGAATTCTTTGTACATGAGGTCAGCTAGACTCGTAGGGCCTACCATGGATAATAGGTGGCCTCAGATCACGATCTTCTTCTTGTCAAGATCAAGACTGAGACTCTCACACACGCCAGATTAGCAGAAGGCTAGACCCATCCAAAATACTATCATTGCAGCACCTCAATGCTAGGCTACTTCAGGTCATCCCACGAAGAGGAGGCGAGGATGTGAGCGATGGATCTTTGATATGTTCTGGAGACATTGAGACTCCCAATAGGACCCTAGTCAAGCATGCGGAGCGTAGACTACTCATTGCTTACATAGGAAAGGATAGGGCATGACTGGAGCCTTTGGAGCCCTCTTCACTTCTTACTCATCCGTTTCTAGTTGTTTTTATTTCATCTTTAGTACTTTCCAAGAGCTGTGCTAGATACCCTTAGTTCCCCCCATGGGGGATATATCTCCATGATTAGATTCGGTTTTCTTTGGTCTCATAGGCTTTTTTAGCCTTCAACTGAAATAGAGACCAGATAGGGCAGTATCATGGGGGACAGAAATGGATCAAGTTTAGTGACACATCAAATATTTCTACACTTTCAAGTTGGCCCTTGGACATAGTGGAGTAGAGGAGGAGGAGATAGATGATATGAGGGCATGATGGCTTAGTGGGATGAGGTGACGAGGAAAGGGGCAGTCAAAGACGCAGGCACCACACACGATGCAGAGACGGATTAGAGCACGCACGATGGAGCTTCAGCCCATCACGATTGTGCTCTAAGGAGATCGCCCGAGCAGAGGCGTCACTCTCGATGAGGCCCACCGGGTATAGAGATCACGGAGACCGCGTCCCTTACAACAGTGAGAGACAACGTGGCGGACATAGATACGCCATATTGCAGCTCATAGGAGAACCACCATGGCACTTGGTTATGTGTTTTGACTTTTAGGTCAAGTACCATTTTTGAGTTTAGTTTATCATAGTACTCAACAACGGGCCTTAGCGAGCCCTCTACTTCAGCCCATAGTGGCTTGTATGAGTTATTGTTTGAGTTTGTACGTTGTCTCATAGGCTCGCAAGGCCTCCCGAAGATGGTAAGACATCTCTCTCTCTCTCTCTCTCTCTCTCTCTCACACACACACACACTTTTTTTTTTTGTGAGAAGAAATATTTTATTGCTGTAAAATAATTACATTCATAGTTACTTCAAAAGTGGAGTAACTACTACTCAACTGAAAATCTCAGTGTGAGCTGTATATACATCATGATCAATCAAATGAGTCTAAAAGCAATCATATAACGATTGCTGCAGAGATCGTTTGAAAAAAAGAAAGGATGGAAAAGTAGGATCACCAAAAACTCTATGATTTCTGTCCATCCATAGAATCCACAGTGCCCAATAGCGCACCCAAACAAAAAATAAATCAAAATCCTGTCTAGCTGGATGAAAACCAAACAACCAGAAGAGCCTGCCAAAAGTAACAGTAGGAAATCTCACTCGAAGCCCCTGTCGGATGAGAGCGAGGAAATCACAAGTGTGTGGACAGTGCCAGAAGATGTGAAGCACAGATTCAACAGAATGTAGACATCTGTGGCAAGCAGCCGGAGCAATATGTCTATGCGTGAGTAGCTGCCCAGATGGAAAAATGCCAAGTAGGACTCGCCAAAGGAAAAGCTGTTGTCGAAGAGGGACTTTATAATGTCAAAGGAGACGTAGCCGCTTTCTCCACCAATTTAGTGGGCGATTCATATGCCAAACAGAATTTGCTTTGTCACAAATCCAAGGCGGAAGTAATAACACTTTATACAGAGAAGGTACTGTGATATGTGAGAGCTTCAAAGGACGGGCTAAAGAGGAAGAAGAATGTAGAATCCAATCCTCTAGCCTATTTTGAAGTTCCAAACGAGGTACCAGCAAGAACGGTTAAAGCATTTCTGAAATTTGATGCCATAAAGGATGGTAAAAAGCTCCCAAATCAGGTTCTTGTATAGCCAAAGGAGTGTGGAATACTTTGGACCAATAAATATTCTCAGCCCTGAAGGAATTTCCCGACAAAGAATCTCTGCCATTCCATTCCAAGTGGGATAAAATATGCTTCCAATCAAGAAGCAAACGAGAGACAAAAGGGCAGCCTCTGATCTTGCCTTGAATGGAGCCAAATAGGAAATCCCACTGTGTAGGCTGCCAATTCCCAAAAGCAGAAGTATCAATATGCAACAAAAGAGAACGGATCATGAAAGCCCAAGGCTGATCCCCTTGCATAAACTGCAACATCATCTTTCCCCTGTGAGCAAGTATATGCATTTGAATATTGAGTATGTTCAGACCCTCGTGCATCTGTGGAAGCAGAGACGATGCATAGAGAGTAATCTAAACTTTTCTTGCCATTTTCTGAACACCAAAAAATCTCCATGATAGCAGACATAAAGGAAACCAGATCTGCCTTAGTGAACATGATGAGAGGCAGATAGAATTGTATGTATGCTATCAAAATGGATTGCGTTATTCGCAAACGAACATGTAATGGCCAAGTTGCAAGCTTCCAATATTCAAGTTTCGCCCTCAACACACCTCGATTGACGAATGGGTTCCCATTCAGTCAATCCGTCTCCGCTCACACCGGCCGCGAGAACTGTCACTTTTTCAAAAGACGAGCTGCAGCAATTGTAAAAGGATTTGGAGTATGAGTGTTCCACGACTCTCTTCGCACGCATTCATGGCTCACACCCCTCCAGGTCACAAGCTAGAGATTGGATGCTGGCGGAGCTTCCTCAAGACCTCGCCCCCCACCTCAAGGATGTTCGTTTGTTGGGACGGGGTTTCTTTCAGGTGTGCCTAGATTCCCCGAACGTCACGAGAGACCTGCTACAAGCCAGGTTTCTACTTCTAGGCTACAGGAGGATCTTTTTGTTTCCTTTTCAACTGGGATTTGACCCAGTTGAAGAGGACAAGCAGGGAGTTTCTGTTTTGATCAGATTCCCTGGTCTTCCCTCAGTTTATCACCGGCTTCTTTCAGTTATTAGCGAGAGGTTTGGTATGGTGGCAGAGATCCCCCCTCTCCCTGGCGAGCCCTCTTCGGCTGCTGAGGCGGTCAGGATGGACGGGGTATCCAGGGTTAGGGTCATTGTCCAGGACCCCAATATTTCAGATGACCACATCATGCTACAGCGACCCGATGGGTCTTTCTTCTGCCAAAGATTTGAGGTTGCAGGTCGGCACGACCAGTGCAGGATTTGCAGATCCTCGGGGCACTTCGCCAGAGATTGCCCAAAGAAGAAAAAGAGGCCCACAAAGCAACCAGCTCGCACTAGCTTACGACAGAGAGCTGGAGCAGGACCTACCGCTCCACAGACACGGGCACCCTCCTCTCCTAGGGCTACTCGAGTCTCTTCGGCACCCCGCACCACCTCTGGCCCACGGTGGGTTACGGTCGCGGCTAGGCCCTCTACTTTAGTTCACTCCACCTCCTCTTCGGAGGATACCCCCTTGGAGCCTCAGGAGGAGACTACTGTTCAGGAGCCTTGTTCGACTCCTCCACCCTTGGATCAGGCTGTACCTTCCTCAGCAGCGCAGGTTGTTGGCACCTCGTCTGCACCACTTTTTGATCAGGATCCAGTACAGGTGCCTCCCTCTTTGGACAGAGGGAAGGGGGTTTTACATTCTCTTCCTGCTTCGGTAGGAATCCTTCGTACCCCCTCCCCAGGACTGGCTCAGCGGAACTCATTTTCCGCTTTGGAGGACCTCTCTAGCCTCCCATATGATGATTTTGTACCCTCTACTTTTGGAGAGCCAGTTATCGACATCCCTCTTGAGAGATCCTTCTCTCTCTCACCTGTGGACTTTCCTCCCCTTGGACCTCGTGTGTATGGCAGGAGGTCTGCTCCGGTAGAGGTTTCTTTTTCCGCCACCAGGTCGGGTAAGGTATTCCAACCCACTTCCTCCCGCCGATGAGGATAGCCAGTTGGAATATACAGGGATTGGGCGGCATCCCTCATCGCCGTCGCAGACAGCTGATCAGAAATCAGCTCCATCCAGGTGTTTCAGGTGGTTCCCTAGACATTCTTTTTCTTCAGGAACACAAACTGGATATCAGAGATTGCTCCAAGTCAGGTACGCTGCTCTCAGGCCGGACTTTTTGGCTTCCTGCCTTGGGAACCAGAGGAGGTACATGCATTTCAGTTTTAGACTCTATTCTCCCTCTGGTCATTGGACACAGTACCATAACCCCTCTAGGGCCCAGTGGGTTTTACTTCTGATTAACAGACGTAAGGTTGGTTTCCTCAACCTTTATGCTCCGAACAACAGAGGGGACCGTGTTTTGTTTTGGAAAGAGTTGCTCCCGTGGGCTGACATTGCATTCGTGGATTATTAGAGGTGACTTCAACATGGTTGAGGCACCTTCTGCTAAGAAAGGGGGCAGAGAAGGTGGTATTCACTTCCTTGAGAGAGCAACCTGGGATGCCTTCTTGTTCAGGTTCAGTGGCAGAGATGTTTGGTCAGATGTTGCATTTCTTGTTCAGTCTCAGTCACTTTTGTTTTCATGGTCGAACCATAGGGTGCAGATGCCTATCCATGCTCGGATTGACAAATTCTATGTGGGTGACTGGGCTCTTGATAGAGGAGGGACAGTTTGCATTGCACCAGGTGTTTCCACTTCAGACCATTTTCCGGTAATTTTGTCCATCTCAGAGCCTCATCTGAGAGGACGGTCTCACAGTATCAAGATCCCCGACACCTTATACACGGATGAGACTCTCAGAGAGGCAGTGTTGGAGATCTGGGTTTCTCATATGCAGGGGGGGTGGCCAGTCCTTCACATGTGGCCACAGCACTTGCCAGTATCAACGACTTCTATCACTCCGTTGCTAGAGCTCGGCGAGGTGAGGTACTCAGGCGAGAGATCGGTATCCACCGGCAATTGGCAGCCCTACAGAGGGAGGAGCAGAAACGACCATCAGATGCTTGGATACAGGAGCGCCTTGCTGCGGCAAGGGCTCACTTGCAGACCTTGCTTGATCGGAGAGCAGAGTATGCCTTCCATGCACGGGAGTCCTTTTGGATACAGATGGGAGGGAGAGTCAATAAACACTTTTTCTCTACACTTGGTCCCAGACATAGAGGAGAGAGTGTCAGGCAACTTATTGACTCTAACGGCGTTTCCCATCCGGAAACCGTCATGCATTTAGCGACAACTTTCTATACCTCCCTACTTTTCGCAGATCGGAACTCACAGGCCAGAGAGGTCGCTAGAGATGAAGTTTGGCAGAGTTTACCTGTGTTGGTCACCCCAGAGATGTTATGCTCACTTGATGCACGCTTTACCAACACAGAGTTCAAGACTGCTCTCTCTGCCCTTCATAAGGGCAAATGCCCTGGTTCCGATGGTCTTACTCCTTTTTTTATAGCCTTTTGGAATATGATAGGTGATCATATTACTTCATCCTTGCACGGCATTTGGGAATCGGGTGAGATGCCTGACTCACTGACCGAGGGACTCATTCACCTTATCCCGAAAGATGGCAACATGAATTTTTATCCCATTGGAGACCCATCACTCTTTTGGGCACTCTTTACAAAATCCTTGCCAAGGCGATCAGCATCCGATTACAGCCCCTTCTTCCAGACCTCATCCATGATACTCAGACAGGCTTTGTGCATGGCAGGAGCATTTTTTATAATATCTTTTCCTTTTGGGAAGCCACAGAGTGGGCTATGCAGAGTGGACAGAGGCTAGCAGTTTAACTCTTGGACTTCGAGAAAGCCTATGACAGAGTAGATTGGGGTTTTCTTGAGGGCACTCTTCTACGGTTTGGATTTTCAGATGCTTGGATCAGAGGGGTGGCCTCCCTTTACAGATCAGCCCACAGCCAGGTTTTGATTGGAGGGGTAAGGGGTGACAGCTTTCAGATTTCCAGATCAGTTCATCAGGGATGCCCTTTAGCCCCCTTCCTCTTTCTTTTTGTGGCAGAAGCTATGAGTATCTTCCTTAGATCTCAGGCTGAGCTTTTTGGGCTGAGATTGCCCTTGAGACAGGAGCAGGAGCTTTTTGACTGTGAGTTGGCTGATGACACTGCTATTTTTATTGAGGCCTCTTCGCAGTCACTTGATTCTTTCCGGACAGCCTTGAATATTTTTTGCTCAGCTGCAGGGGCACACATTAACTAGCATAAATCCTTTGGCTTTTGGATCAGTGATGAGGACACTCCAGGCTGGGGAGTTGACATTGGTTTTTCCTAGATTCAGAGGGGTGTTCCTATCAAGTATTTGGGATGCCATGTAGGATTGGACATCTCTCCAGAGTTGTGGTAGTGAACCAGGTTCTCTTGGCCACCTCCTGGTTTGTGTGTTCTTGCTGGTGCCGGTCTAGGGATTGCATCACTCAGCTCATCACACCAATCATGAATTTTTTATGGAGTGGACTTGATGGCACAGCAGATGTTGTAGCAAGGGTGGCCTGGGAGACCATTATTCTCCCTACATGTGAAGGGGGCCTTAATGTCATTGACCCGGACTTGCAGTGCAGGGCATTGCTTTGTAAGGTGGTGGTGAGGGGACTCATGCCTGGGCAGGAAACTTGGAAGGATTTCTTTTTTGAACGCATTCAGGCTTGCACACCAACCTTGGGAGATGATTGGGTGAACAGCCTGATGATCTCCTGCCTCTCCTCTCATGACTGCCATCCTAAAAGCTTGGGGGAGCTTCGGGAACACTCTTCGAAGGATTCCACCTTCTACCGTCGAAGAGATTGATAGGCAGCCAAACATTTGGAATGATAGTATTCTTGACAAGCATGCCAGACCACTGGGCACTTCCCATTACATGCAGTGGTCTATGTTGGGGTAAAGGCACTATGGCCACCCAAGTACAATTAGTACACTTAAGTACAGTTAGTACTTTATTTGTTAAGTACACTAAGTACACCGTACTTAGTGTTGTAACCTTATCCTTTCATATAAAAGGTTGATTGTGTGCTAGGGGAGATACACACATATGTTTTATCCCCACACTCTTGTGTTTTATCCTGCTTGTGTGTGTCGGTGTGCTCCTACTCTCCCCTTCCACAACTGGTATCAGAGCCACTCTCCCTTCTGCCTATTCTGCAGCTGCCTGGCTTTTTTTCGCCTTTCTTGTGTGTGCCCAAACGTGGGTCTTAGCAGCTGCCAGCAGCACTGCCATCGCCAAGCAGCGGCGCCAGCAGCAGCGCCAGCAGCCAGCGCCGTCAGCAGTGCCAGCAGCCAAGGCAGCGCTAGAGCCGTCGAGGCTGTCCGTCGCCAGCGGCCAAAGCCACCGGCGACGCCAATAGCCACCAGCGCCATAGGCGCCAGCAGAAGCGGCGCCACCAGCGCCATAGGCGCCAACAGCGACGCTACCAGCGCCACAAGCACCAGCAGCTCCGCAATCTCGTTATGGGCACCAGTATCGCTTCTTTCCCCGCCTCCCGCCAAGCGTCCTCGCCCTGATTTCGTGACAAACTGTAGATTGATGCCTTTGGTATGCCTTAAAATCTTTGGAGAGCTCTGGCTTACAAAATGATGCAGATTACACTCCCGTGAGTACCTAGTCGGTGTTGAGAATTTCAAGTCACAAGGTACAGAATCAAGGGGCTTTTGTAGCCACAGCCAAGCATTGGCTTATACACGCACTTGTTTGCGTATATCCTCCTGATTGGAGTTGATTTGTGCAAGGATTTGATGCATTTTATGACTTACGGGGCAGTGGCAGATGCATATGAATTGGGGCTTTTGACATTGTTATGCATATCAGTGTTGGGGGAAACACCTAGATGCTTTATGAGATCAGTGGGGCTTTGGGAAAGCGGTGTATGCACTAAAATCTTCAAAAAAATTGGCTTCCAGTCAAGGGGCTTTTGCCTCATTCAAGTTCTAAACTGTGTAACACAGTTATAGAGGCAAGAGAAAGTCTAATTCTGACAGTTTTGGACAGTTATACAGTCAATTTCTGTTGCTGTACTAGAAAGTACAGTCAGGTACTGTCCGGAGTCAACTTTTGGACTGTAAACAGTCACTATACTGAAGTTTAAAGTGCATAAAATAGTGCTGTTTTCACTGTTACAGCAGGGACATACATTGTGTCAAATAAAGGTACTGCTGTACTCTACTACAGAGCATCAATTAATGCATTAAGTATTGCTGTTCTGGATCTGCAGCAGGCAGGAAACAGACAGTATTTACTGTTAAGTGGGAGAAAGTTGCAGGTCATGTGTTCCATTGCAGGAATTAACTTTTGAGCACAACTACAAGTGCATCTGTGCACTTAGTTTGCAGGGAGTCAGGCACCCAAGTGTGGGTTATATTTCTTGCTGATAGTAATGGCTTCATCCTCGGAATCTTCTCTTCTCAATATTAAAAAGTTGCAGGGTGCTGCTAACTACCCAATGTGGAAAAAGATGGTCCTGAATGTGCTAATTCTTAGGCAGTTTCATGCTCCTATTATACACAAAGGTGTGAAGCCCACTGGCACAACTGATGATGCTTGGGCAGTAGCTGATCTGTCAGCAAAGTCCATAATTGAATTGTCACTCCATGAGAGTGTTGTTTGGAATGTGGATGGTGAAAAAACAGCCTGGGGTGTGTGGAAAAAGCTACAGGACACATATGAGCAGCAAAGTGTAGCCACAAAGATATATTGGTTGCGCAAGTTCTTCAATCTGAAGATGAAGGAAGGGACCTCCATGGATGCACATCTCAATGAGTTTAATTCAATTGTCACTCAACTTGCAAATCAAAAATATGTGGTGGATGAGGAAACCAAGGGTATGGCACTCTTGATCTCTCTTCCTGAAAGTTGGGATACATTCACCACAGCTGTAACAAATGCAAACACTTTCATAAGTTTTTCAGATATCACAGGGCTGATTTTGCAAGAAGAGCAGAAGCTGAAAGCTCAAGATGCAGTAAAGCCTAACAATGCCTTAAATGCAAGGGGGAGAAGTCAGCAAAGAGGCAAATCTCAGGAAAGGGGAAAAGGGAGGAGCAAGTCCCGCTCCAACAAAGATGTTGAGTGCTACTACTGTGGCAAAAAGGGACATACCAAAAAGCAGTGCTTTAAACTGAAAAATGATAAGAGAGACAAAGCCAAAAACACTGATGCGTCAGATGCAAAAGCAATTGTACCAGTAAGCAATGGCAAGAGCAGTGTGAAGATTGAAGAGCTTCATTCTACACACGGTTATGACAGTGAGGGAGAGGTTCTATTTCTCTCTACTTTGGATGCTCATTCTCTCCGTGCAGGAGATTTCGTAGACATGCACTCTTGGATCATTGACTCAGGTGCCTCATTCCATGTTACACCTTACAAAGAATTGTTTGTAAGATATGCAACAGGCAGTAATGGAGTCGTTTTTCTAGGGGATAATCATGCATGCAGTATTGTTGGTGTTGGAGATGTCAGGCTTATATTTGCTGATGGTACTCAGCTTATGCTTCACAATGTTAGGCATGTACCCGAAGTCAAGAAAAATCTGATTTCTACTGGCATGTTGGATGACGAAGGTTTTGTGACCAGCTTTGGTCATGGTTTCTGGAAGGTCACCAAAGGTGCCCTGGTTGTTGCCAGAGGCTCTAAGGTTGACACAATGTATACTCTTCATGCTAAAGTAGGTAATCATGCTGATATTCATGCCACCGAGCTGCCGAATATTTCTATGTGGCATAGCCGGATGGGACATATGAGCATAAGTGGAATGGAGCAATTGGCTCGCCTTGGCTACTTACCGTCTCTTAAATTTTCTGATTTAAAGTTTTGTGAGCACTGCATATATGGTAGACAGTTACAGTGTCCTCATAAAAGGAGATTAGGACATAAAGATGCTCAACTTGAGCTTGTGCATACAGACGTGTGTGAGATGCCTAGTCCTTCACTTGGAGGTGCACGGTACTTTGTCACATTTATAGATGATTCCACAAGGAAGGTGTGGGTGTATCCTCTTCGATTGAAGAGTGATGTCTTTCCAGTGTTCCAAAAATGGCTTGCTATGGTTGAGAACCAAACAGGCAGAACACTGAAGGCTTTGCGGTCAGATAACGGTGGGGAGTATATGTCTAATGCATTCAATGCATTTTGTGATGCTAGAGGTATTAAAAGAGAACTCACTGCTCCTTACAGTGCAGCGCAAAATGGCACTGCAGAGCGTATGAATAGAACCATACAAGAAAAGTCTTGCTCTATGATGTCACATGCTGCTTTACCTCATGGATTTTGGGCTGAAGCTGTAAAAACAGCAGTACACCTCATCAATAGGTCACCAAGATGGCAGAGTGCCAGAGGAGCTTTGGACAGGAAAACCTCCTTCCTATAAGCACTTGAGGGTCTTTGGCTGCACTGCGTACGTGCATATACGCAGAGAAGATCGCAGCAAGCTTGATCCTAAGTCTCTTAAATGCATTTTTCTTGGATATGGTGACAATGGTGAGATGGGTTACCGCCTATGGGATCCTGTGAATAAGAAGCTAATACGCAGCAATGATGTCTTATTTGATGAGTCATGTATGTTTAAGGCAGCAGATAAGCCTTCTGATGCTTCAGAGGTTGACATTGATGACTCGAGACATCCTGTACAATTCAGGCAGGCTGCGAATCAGCCACAACAGCAGCGTAATCAGCCAATGCATGATGCTGCAGCAGGTCCAAATGGACAGCCCGCAGTGGCGGAAGATGTACTACGGGACATGCCACCTTTGGAAGACCTCCCAGGCATAATTCTGCAGCCTGATCTACTGGAACAGCAACCTGTTTTAGGTGAGCAGCAAGTTGGACAGCAAGACCAATGGGTCCGAAGGTCCACTCAACAAATGAAACCGCCAGACAGATTTGTTCCAGGAGCAGATTTTATTATGCTTACAGATTGTGGAGAACCTTCCTGTTACAAGGAAGCTGTGCAAATGCATGATAAAAGGCTATGGGAACTAGCCATGAAGTCTGAAATGGACAGTCTCCATAAAAATGGTACTTGGGAATTGGTGCAGTTGCCTAAGGGCATGAAAGTACTGCCATGCAAGTGGGTGTATAGATTGAAAGTCACACTTGGAGCTAAGCCAAGGTATAAAGCCAGGTTGGTTGCCAAGGGCTTTAAGCAGGAGTATGGTGTCGATTTTGATGAGATCTTTTCTCCAGTGGTTAAGATGACCACACTCAGGATTGTACTTGCTTTGGTTGCATGTGAGAATTCAGAATTATGCCAAATGGATGTGAAGACAGCCTTTCTTCACGGTGATCTTCATGAGGAGATCTACATGCAGCAGCCAGAAGGATTTGCAGTCAAGGGCAAGGAGTCACTTGTATGCAAGCTTAAAAAGAGCCTTTATGGGCTGAAACAAGCACCAAGGGAATGGTATAAGAAATTTGATACCTTCATGAAGTCCCAAGGTTTCAGAGAAGTGATGACGATCACTGCTTATATACCAAAAGGGCTGCAAATGGCAGCTTAATCATTCTCATTTTATATGTGGATGACATGCTTATTGCTGGTAGAGCTCGTAAGGAGCTTGATGACCTTAAGAAAAGATTGCATGAGGCCTTTGATATGAAGGACCTTGGTGATGCAAATCACATACTGGGAATGCGGATACGGAGAGACAGGGGACAGCGTTTGTTGTATTTGTCTCAAACCAAATATATTGGCAAAGTATTGCACAGGTTTATATGGAGGGGGGGAAGACCCTTAGTTCTCCATTGCCTCCGTATGTGAAACTCAGTGCAATGGACAGCCCACACTCAGACGCTGATAGGGCTGAAATGGCCAAGATTCCGTATGCTTCAGCTTGTGGCAGTCTCATGTATGCCATGGTTGCTACCAGACCTGATATTGCGTTTGCAGTGGGAGTGGTTAGCAGGTATATGGCAAATCCAGGCAAGAAGCATTGGAATGCAGTGAAAGGTATCATGAGATACCTGAAGGGCACACAGGAGTTGTGCATATGCTTTGGCAAGCGAGATGCAAAGGTGCATGGTTATGTGGATTAAGATTTTGCTGGTCATCCCGATAACCGGAAGTCTACTACCGGTTATGTTTATACATTCACTGGAGGTGCAGTGTCATGGATGTCAAGGATGCAGCAGTGCATAGCCTTGTCTACCACGGAAGCTGAATATATTGCAGCTACAGAGGCATGCAAGGAGGCCTTATGGTTATCTCGGCTAGTGGGAGACTTGGGCGTTACAGGTGATATTCCATTGTTGCATTGTGACAGTCAGAGTGCTATTCAGTTGGCACACAATCCTGTCTTTCATGCAAAGACAAAGCACATTGATGTGAAGTATCACTTCATCAGGGAGGTAATAGATGATAAGCTGATTCAGCTTGTCAAGATTCACACAGATGATAATCCAGCAGATCTGTTGACAAAAGGCTTGCCTGCAGAGCGATTTGCACATTGCCGACAGTTGATGGGTATAGGTTGAGCCTCATTTATTTTTACTTGAGGGCATATTGCCTTTAAGTGGGAGGTTGTTGGGGTAAAGGCACTATGGCCACCCAAGTACAGTTAGTACACTTAAGTACAGTTAGTACTTTATTTGTTAAGTACACTAAGTACACCGTACTTAGTGTTGTAACCTTATCCTTTCATATAAAAGGTTGATTGTGTGCTAGGGGAGGTACACACATATGTTTTATCCCCACACTCTTGTGTTTTATCCTGCTTGTGTGTGTCGGTGTGCTCCTACTCTCCCCTTCCACAGTCTAAATGGGAGAGAGGCCCCGCCTACACAGTAGGCACTTGGAAATCTTTTATCAGGCTACCTGAGGATCAGAGACTACAGTCCGTGAGTCACCTCCGAGGGGTAGCACGCAGGATTCAGCAAATAGATGCAGCCATCCTGGTGGAATGGACAGTTGAGTTGCCTATTACTTCCACCACCTGGATGGGGGCTTTTTCGAGGACATCAGTTCCTTTACAGGTGATCGCTCTCCGAGGTCTCACGGAAGACGCACTGGTCTTTGATGTTGGGGATGGAGGTTTACTTTCTCTTTGTCTTGCTCTAGTCTCCCATTTGGCCAGTTTCCTGTGATCAGTGATTTGAAGACAATGTCTAGCTTGGCAGAGTGTTGTTTGCTTGTGCAAGGACAATGGACGAAGATGACTGAGTTCAGTGAGGTCTTGACAAGTCAATTTGGCCTGAGCAACAGTTTCCCTCAGAGTCTTCATGTAAGACTTTAACTTGCATTTTGGAAACAAAAGAATCCCATGCATTATCAATATCAAAGTGGCTCTGAGAAGACAAAGAGTGAGATGCTTCAGTAACCATGACCTTGAAAACAACATGCTGTAAATAGCTATTGTTCACAATCAGATGTCGCCTTTGAGGCAGTCTATCATCTGACATATCATAAAAAGATAACCTCAACCATAAAGGTGCATGATCCGAATGCACAAAGGCATAGTCAATCCACATTTTGCATGTAAAATCATCATTTTGTTGTGGAGCTACACTATACCAGCGATCCAGATGTGCCTAATAAGAAGAAAGGGCATTATGTTGGAAAGTGTATCTTGGTAACAAAGACTGCAATTCCTTCCAAAGATCAACCAAATCAAGATGCATCAGTAATTGAGACCATGCATGCCTTTCAGGGGTTAACATATGAGTATTTCGTGATGTATTGTCACCCTGTTGCAGAGCATTATTGAAATCCCCACATATAAAGGCATGATATCTCCATAAATATCGTTGCATGGCATCCCAAATTGCAGTTCTATCCTGAGAAGATTGAGGTGCATAGACAGATGCAAATTCAAACACCTCGCCTTGAATGATGCATTGAAGAATAATCCATCTGCCTTGATTATCATTCAAAGCAATAACTGGCTGAAGCTCATGCTTGATCAGAAAGACTACACCTGAGAAAGAGTGCTCCCCAACATAGAAGATATCATATCCACAGTAATGACCTGTCTTTCCTGCATATACATGTTGATTGTGTTCTTGTAATGCCGCTGAAATCTATTGATATACAGCCACACATATTTCCATTTCCTACTGTCACACATGCCCTGAACATTAAGTGTAAAGCATTTGACATGAGCAGTTATATTTACAGATATTTATAGGAGAAAAACAGATATGTGCAGCAGCAACCTTCAGGATGTCAACCCTGCATTTCTACCTCAGGGTCAGGGCCTCTTCCCTGAGAAGAAACATCTGCCCGAGGAGTGGACAGCAAAGCAGCAACCTCTTCTTCAGGGAAGAGGGTTCTACTAGCTGTCACTGCAGCCCATGTGATCCCAATTCCTGAATTGACCTCTGGAGAGTTTCCACTAGAAGATGCACCATTCCAAGTGCGAGGGGGTGGAGGTCGTCGAATAAAAATAACTTTTTTTGGACTTTGCCATCCATCAATTGGAGGTTTCGGTCCTTTTGGTGAGGGTAGAATAACAGGAAGCGAAGGGGAAGAAGCAGTCCCATTTGAAACCACTGGAGCTTTGCCTTTATCCAGATTCACAAAAAACTGTCTATTACCTCTATTTTTATTCCCAAGAGAGACAGGAGCATCCTTAGTGGGCATCTGAACAGGCAAAGTGGGAGGAGGCATTTTATGCTGACTCATTGGACACTCTTTCACACACACACACACATTTCTAGTGAAAGATTTGATTGATTATATTACAAGAATAGTCGCCTCAAAAAAGAGGCGCTAGAAAATACATCAACTGAAGATCTTAGTATAAGCCAAATATACATCCTGATCTATCCACACACACACGCATATTTTTTTTAGTGAAATCTTTTATTTCTGTGTGGGAAACCCCAAAAAGAGGTAAAAGCCCACCAATAGATACAAAGAAAAAGTTTACAAGTAAAGCCTCAGAGAAAAACTCATCAGGTAGCCCAGTAAAAAGTTACAGGAGGAGAATCAAACAAAAGATCCTCCAATTTCAGATTGTTGCTTTGTAAAAAGTGATGCAGTGGAGTAACTACACCATCAATAAGAACTAGTTGTTTTTTGCCCTTGTGATTCTTCTTAATATAAGCTAGCAGCCGGAATTTTTGAATCAGTGTCAAAAACCTGTTGTAACTAAGGATGAAAAGAATCCAATGAAAAAGGAACCTCTGCATCCTGAACAGAAATAGACTCTGGCACGATCATCACAGGCAAAGGAGCTAGATCAACATCAGTACCATCTGAAGAAGGAGCTGCATCAGATAAATCACGACTCATCGTTTCAGCTTCACTCCGAGTATCAACCTGAGAACATGTACAGCATCCTGTATAATCCCCTCTTCAAGAGGAACATCCATATCCTGAGGAGAAGAGGCTGTTGGTGCTCAATAGGAGACTAAGCCTGAGCTTCTTTAGCACCAGCACAAAGATCGGCCTGTGATTTATCTACCTTCCTCCAGTAATGCTTCGGAGCAGTGAATGAAGGCTTATCCAGTGAAGCCATAGCAGAGAGCAGAGGAGAAGGGGGAGTAATCTTGGCTGCTAAGGAAGGAGCAAGAGGAGTGGTCTTGGAAGCAGAAGGGCAAGCACGTGCAAAATGACCAACCTGGCGGCACCGATAACGGGCTGTAGGAAAAGAGGCAAAATGCAACCGAATGCGCATCTGATGGGCAAAACCCAGATCAAGATCCAAAGTAGAAGGCACTGGCTCCATCATATCCCATAGAACACAAATACGAATATCCGGAGTGGCCTGCAAAAACTCCCATCTCGAAACATGAAGAGGCCTCCCCAAGAGCGTTGCAAGGGTAGAAAGATGCTGAAAAAGAGGAACAGGCAGCGCTTTGAGGGTGATCCATACCGGGCAATGAGTCAAAAGAGAAGCTGCCGGATCAAAAAGAGGATCCCAAGGCATGACATAAGGAAAGAAACTTGCCCCAGGAACCCCAGCACGTATGACAAGGTGCTCCACCACCTCTGTCGAAGAACAGTGGGCATAATAAAACCCTTTGCCCATAAAGACAAAGGAGGAAATGAGATCCGGACCCACAGCAGCTTCATCCCAACGACGAAGGTGAGCTGCAGAAAGAACCCTGCCCATAAAGTAGAGACAGATCCCAAGCTGCTGAGCCTGTTGAAGACCAGAGATCACAAGGGTAGAATCCAAAGAACAAACCAAAAGAGAACCTAAAGAAGGAACTTTTGTAACGGAGGTAGCACACATCTGGCGAAGAAGATCCAACTGGAGAGGAGAGGAAGGTCCATTTGCAACATCCAGCTTCGCCAATTTGAAAGAGCACGAAGGAAGCAAAACACATCTCTTCCACCAAATGAAAACGCGTGTGGGAGCAGAGGCAGAAAGAGGAGCTGAGGCAGAGAACACTATGAGGCATCTGTCGAAGCAACAGGAAAAGGGGAAGAAGAGGCATCAAGGAAAGAGCAAGACAGAGAGGGCTGCTCCAGAAGAGGTACAGACTGCACAAAAGGAGCAAAATCGGGCTGTACGGACAGACTATGCAAAGGGGCTGTACGGAAATCAAAGGCGACATGATGCTGGGACTGTACAGACGACCGTACAGTCTGTATGGAATGCAGAGAGGGTATGGCCGAGTGCAGGAAAGGCGTGGATGAAGACGGGCAAGGTACGGATGCAGGCTGAAAAGGTACAACAGCAGGCTGCAAAGGTACGGGGATGTGCGGAGCAGGGATAGAGGATAACGGAGCAGGCACGGGAGGCTGCGAGCAGGAAAGCGAGGTAGGTTGGGGCTGTACGGGCGAGGGGGAGGCTACATCACTCTCCATCGCTCCTTCTCACCACACACACACACACACACGCACTCACGCACGCACGCTTTTTATATAGTGAAATCATATATTTCTGTGTGGGAAACCTCAAAAAGAGGAAAACAACCCAACATGAAGTACAAAAGTTACAAGATTACAAGTATGCTTTCGACAGAAACCTCATAAGTCTACCAGAAAATATAAAAAATTGATTACAAGTCGCTTGGAGGAGGATCAAGTAAAATATCCTCTAAAGTGAGATTAATAGCTTGCAGAAAACCATGTAACAGAGTGACATCACAATCAATAAAACAAAGTTGCTTTTTGCCCTTGTGGTTCTTCTTAATATAAGCTGGCAATCGGAACTTTTGAACCACAAGATCAAAAACCTGTCTCAACCAAGGATGAAAAGACTCCAGAGAAAAGGAAACATTTGCAGCTGGAGATGAAAAGCCCTGCAAAGATGTTTGTATTGTAGCAGAGTTATCAATCAAAGGAGGTTGAAGCTCCAAGGAGAAGGGAACCTCTGCATCCTAAACATGAGCATCATGAGCTGAAAAACATTCCAAAGTTTCCTCTATTGCAGGAAGTTGCTGAAGAGGAGGATTCCATGACCGCTTGTATAACAACAAAACTTTCCATCAGAGAGGAAGCATCCAACATTGCAACTTCGCTCTTGGAAATAGAAACAACAGCAAGATCACAAGGAACAAGAGAATCTGGCACTATAGTAATTGGATCCGAAACTTCCAAAACAACAAAAGATTGAATCTTTAACCGCCGTGTCTGCTTGAACTCTTCTCCAAACCTTAGAGAGTTTACCAAAATGCCTAACTTTCTATATGATAGAAAAAGAGATAGGAACAGGAGGAATTGGAACTGGAGGATCAAAAGGCTTCTGAGCTGAAGCTGAAGAGCATGGAGAAGGACATACTCTAGCAAAATAGCCCAATTGCCGACATTTATAACAAGCATTAGGAATGGAGGCAAAATGAAGTGGAATCTCGAGGGGGTGAGGCTGTCCAAAATCCACTTCCAAGCATGAAGGAATCAGCTGCTCCATATCCCAAAGAACACACACCCGTATATCTCTGCTTGTGACGAGAAAATCCTGCTTGGGAATGAAGAGAACACGGCCTAGCAGAGCTGCCAGAGAGGGCACATGCTGAATAAGAGGAACCGGCAAATCTTTGAGAGTAATCCAAACAGGACAAAAGCTAAGGAGTGATCGGGCTGGGTCAAATAAAGGATCCCAAAGCATAGCAACCGCAAAATGACTTGCCCCACGTACTCCACCCAAAGTAAGTGAAAACAGTGTCCACAGAAGCACAACGCGCAAAATAAAATCAATCTTGCCAACATCCACTGCAACCGAAGACCAGGCTTGTAAATTGGACACTGTCATGACTCTCCCCATAAAATATAAACAAACACCAAGCTGTTGTTCCTGGCGAATGCTTTGAAGCAAGGGTTCGAGGGGGGGAGAGCTCGGCGTAAAGAAAGTCCAATAGTGGAGGGCAAAAGCATTGAATCATCACACAGTTGACAAAGCAGATCTTTCTGAAGCGAGGGAGAGGAGAAGGCTGAAGAATCAAACTTGGTTGCCTTCACCCCTCTAGAAATCAACGAAGACAAAGAGCCTCTTTTCATATTGCGAACATAGTGAAGGGCAGGAGAAGGAGAGCTCTCAGAAAGAGAAGGAACAGGGGAAGAAAAGAAGAGGGGCTAGAGAGGCTGTAGCAAAGGAAGATGGGGTAGATACAGAGGGGCTGGAGGTGGACACGGGCTGCAATGGGCTCTGTACGGACAGCAGAGGGATGGGAAAAGAAGAGGACGAGGGCTGTACAGAAAATGGAATGGATAGAGGCTGTACGGACTGCAGGAGAGGCTGTACGGGCTGCAGCGGGGAGGGGACAGACAGCAGCTGAGGCTGCACAGAAAGGAATGGGAGGGACTGAGGCTGTACGGACTGCGGAAGAGGCTGTATGGAACGCATCAGAGGCTGTACAGAATGCAGCAGGGAGGGGACATGCAGATGTGGCTGTACGGAAGGAAACGGGAGAGGTACAGAAGGGGAAAGAGCAGAGGCAGACGACAGGAGGTCAGCAACAAGGCAAAGCGGGGGAGCAGAGGAGCTCATCATTGCACGCGCACACTTTTTTTGGTAAAGTCTTTGATTGATTATATTATATGAGAAGAAACCTCAAAATAAGGTGCTACAATTACATCAACCGAAAATTTCAGTATATGCCAAAAAGACCTCATGATCTATGCCGCGGGTCTACAAGCAATCAAAGAAAGATTGCTGCAGAGAACGCCTAAAAAAGCCAAACAGACAGAAAGTAGCATCACCAAAGACTTTACAATTCCTATATGTCCATAAAGTCCATACTGCCCAGTAGTGAACCCAAACGAAGAAAAGATGAAAATCCGGTCTGGATGGATGAAACCCAAATAGCCAGAAGAACTTCCCAAACGAAACAAATGGGAATCTCACTCGCAGGCGCTGTCGAAGCAGATCAAAAAACTCACGAGAGCACGGACAATGCCAAAACAAGTGAGGCACAGTCTCCGAAGAAGCAGAACATCTGTGGCAAAGTGTAGCAGCAATGGGTCAATGAGCTAATAGCTGTCCAGATGGAAACACTCCCAAAAGAACTCGCCAAAAGAAAACCTGTTGCCGAAGCGGTACTTTATAGGCCCAAAGTTGCTGTAATCTTTTTCTCCACCACTTGGCTGGGCGATGCATTCACCAAACAGAATCACCTCTCTTTGAAACCCAAGGTTGAGGCAAAAGGATTTTATACAATGCAGGTACAGTAATCTGAGATAGCCTCAAAGGACGAGAAGAGAACCTAGGAGAAGTCAAAGTCCAATCTTCCAGCCGGTCCTGGAGTTCCAAAGGAGAAATCGGAACAAAAGGCGAAAGCATAGAAGTAATTTGTCGCCACAAAGGACGATAATGAGAGCCCAATCCATATGTAGTGGCTACTAGAGAAAAGGGGAGCACAGTACCAGCATCATCTATAACATCAGCAACCAAGGTGATGCCTTTAAACGAGAAAAAGTAGAAACGTTGAGGTTCTTGTAAAGCCAAGGGAGGTTGAAAGACTTTCGACCAGTGAATGCTTCAACTCTAAAAGAATTCCGAAGCAAAGATTGCCACCGATTCCATTCCACATGAGAAAGAACATGCTTCCAGTCCAGAATCAAGCGGGAGACAAAAGAGCAGCTAGGCAAAGTGCCATCAGTGCAGCCAAAAAATAAATCCTAGTGATCGAGTTGCCAATGACCAAACGCAAAAATACTGATATGAGTGACTAGAATCCTAATCATAAGAGCCCAAGGCTGATCACCTTGCAGAAATTGCAGCAACATTTTCCCCCTGTGGGCAAGAATATGCACATGAATATCCGTGATGTTCAATCCACCATGCATCTTGGGAGAACAAATGTGATGCATCAAAAGCAGCCTGAGACTTTTTCTACCATGTTTGGATCGCCAGAAGATTTCCATAAAGACAGACATGAAAGATGTAAGATCTGCCTTAGTAAACATGATCAATGGCAAGTAAAATTGAATATATGCCACAAGGATGGACTGCTCTATTCGAAGACGAACGTGCAAAGGCCAGGTTGCCAGTTTCCAATACTCAAGCTTTTCCCGAAGCTTAGCCAAAACTCAATCAGTTTGTTGTCGGCGAGTGAGTTCCCACCCCAAAGGGTAACGAAGATGACGAACAAACTGAGTGGGTGGAATGATATCCCTGGGCCATAATAGACTATGCCAATCTTTGGAATGCAAAGGGAGCAGCTTAGACTTCTGAAAATTAACATGAAGACCAGCTGCCAAACCATAAATAGAGAGGGCCTGCATCAAGGCACCAAGATCATGGGGTGTATTCTTCGGGGTAAAAAAAGAATCATCAGCATAAGCTTGAGCAACCATGCTGCGATTAGCATCCAATTCCAAGCCATGAAGTGATCCTGTAGCCACAAGATGATCAATATATTGCAGCATAGGATGAGTAGCAATGGCATACACTAAAGCACTGAGAGGGCATCCCTGGCGGACCGAACAATGAAGAGTCCACTCATCAGAGATATCCCCAGAAAAAATGCAAGTCGCATTGCTATCTCTGTAAAGCCACTAAATAACCTGCTGCCTTTTTGGTCCAAACCCCAAAGCTTGCATAGTTTGCAAGATGAAATCCCATTGAACTATGTCAAAGGCTTTTGCAATATCTACCTGCAAGAGTAGAACATCATGCTGCGTGTATTTGGCATATTCAATCCCAATATAAGCATCGGCAATGTTATCTGTGATATGGCCGCGTGGAACAAAGCCATATTGGGAGGGATGCAACCCATCATGCAAATAACCTTTAATCCGATCAACCACCATTTTGGCAAATGATCTTGTACATGACTGGCATGACAGTGATTAGCCTCTAATCACCAAGTGAATCACATAGCTACTTTTTGGGAATCAGCTTGAGAAGACCCTTTTTCCATGACACAAGCATCTGCTGATTTTGCCATGCTATATTTACCATTTGCAGCAAGGTGAATTTAAGAAGATCGCAGAATGCAAGAGAAAATTCAACAGTGAGACCATCCCATCGTGCCACAGGATCTCAGTGCATCAGACAATCCCCTTTAAGTGAAGGGATGTTCAAGTTCCAAAGCCTGAGCACTAGACAGAATTGGATGAATATGCTGCAAAAGAAGCTAACGTGCAGACACCATCGGAGGAGAAAGAGTATCCACATGCCCAAAATGAGTGAAGAAGTGCTACACACATAAATCAGCAAGCTCTGAACGAGATGTTGACCAAGAACCATCAGGCATCCGGATCCGATAGATATTGGCAGCCTGTCTTTTGTAGTGTAAACTCTTAAAAAATTGCTTGGAAGAGCAGCCTTTATCCAAAAAAGCCCGTTGTCTGGATCGAGTTTCCCATTTAGCAAGCTTTCTACGATCATTGGATTGAAGAGAGAATTAAGCCTGACATAAGAGCATGCTTTCCTCTGAAGACAAAGGGCGAAGATGAGCAAGCTCAGTCAAACTCTGACAAGTAAATTTGGCATGTGCTAGAGTCTCCCTAGTGGCTTGCATATAGGGTTTGTCATAATCTCGAATAACTGCTTGCATCTGAGCAACAAAAGCCTACCAGGCATAATCCAAACCAATGCGTATCTGACGAGAGAGAGGTTGAATAGCATCAGAGACCAAGGTTTTAAAGTCAGCATGCTCCAGATAACTATTATTAATCAACAAAAGCCTTCGGCAAGGCAATCTGTCAGTGGGAAATTCATGTAAGGAAAGCCTTAACCAAAGAGAAGCATGATCCGAATGTGTGAAAGCATGATCAACCCAAATTTGACAAGTAAAGGCATCACAATGCTGTGGATCAATTTGATACCATCTGTCCAAGCGTGCTCGATGAGAAGATTGAGCATTATGCTGAAAGGTATAGCCCGGAAGCATGGGCAGTAATTCCTTCTAGAGATCAACCAGGCGCAACTCAAGCAAAAAATCAGACCATGCTCGTGTTTCAGAATCCAACATATGAGTGTCGCGTGAGGTGTTGTCACCCGATTGAGGGGCATTATTAAAGTCACCACAAATGAAGGGATGTTGTCGCCATGGATAAGTATGCATGGCAGCCCAGATCAAAGCTCTATCACGAGAAGATTGGGGGGCATAAATCGATGCAAATTTAAAAAGTTCCCCTTAAACAAGGCATTGAACAATAATCCATCTACCATGGCGATCATTGAGAGCCACAACAGATTGAAGGTCATGCTTTATGAAAAAAGCCACACCAGAAAAGGAGTGCTCTCCAACATAGAAGATATCATAACCAGCAAAATGGCCTATCTGACCAGCATACATATGCTGATTATGCTCTTGCAGAGCAACTATATCAAGCTGCAATTGCCTGATATACATCCAGACCAGTTTCCATTTGCGACCATCACACATTCCCTGTACATTGAGAGTAACACACTTCAGATGATCAAGCATATTTACAGTTATGGGACAGGTATGTACAGCAACTAACGGGCTGTCTACGTTTGCATTTTCACCTCAATGTGCGAGCCTCTGCCTTGGGATGAAGCATCAGGCTGAGGAGAGGACAAAAGTGCAGCAACTTCTTCAGGAAACAAGGTTCGATTTGCAATCACAGCAGCCCAGATCAAGCCAACACCAGAGTTTTCAGCAAGTGTTTTCCCACGAGAGGATGCACCACTCCAAGTCCTAGAAGGCAAAGGTTGCCTAGGGGAGATCACTTTGCGAGGAGTTTGCCATCCATCAGTAAAAAGAATTTGCCCCTTTTCCTAAGGTGGAGAGGACAAAGGCACAGTAAAGGAAGCATTACCATTTGAGAATACCGGGGCTTTGCCTTTATCTTGAACAGAGAAAAATTGTTTGACTCCTTTGTTTTTTACCACAGAAGAGGCATTTGCATTCTTATTCAAAGGCTGAAATATTTCAGCTTGCATTGGCATCTATGGAGGTCGGGAAGGGCATTGTGAAGCCATGTGCCCAAATTGCTTGCATTCAAAGCAAGCACCTCCAAACAGCCCCCGCTTGAGCTTGTAAAAGGCACTCTCTCCATGGAAACATTATTCACAATAATTGAATATGAAGCTAGAGTGGGATGATCCGTATCCCACAAAATACAGAAGCGATTCAAATTTCCATTGGGTCGCGGTGGACATACCACCTTACCAAGGGAAGCTGCAATTTTAGGTAGAAGAGAAGACAAGCATTGAGGAAAATCCACAACTTCTACCCAAACAGGGCAACGATGTCAAATCAATGCCTGATAATCCCAAGTGGGAGACCAGGGCAGGACATGGACCATCTGCTGGCCATAGAAGAGAGGAGAGTACTCCAACGAAACCTGACGGTGCTCATCAGCAGCCATGATGATCTCAAAAAAGCCCCTCGCTGCATTTTGACATAAGAACCACCCAGGGTTTGAGTCAACCAATTCCCAACATCTGTTGTAGCAGGCATCCGTCCTGGGAAGAAAATTATAATGGCATGCTTTGCATACTCCTTAACTGGATCAAATATATCATCCACTTCCACCATAATGCCAGTGGTGAGTAGTGGATCTTTCCAACCTTTGCGGGTGTCTTCAAATCCTTCATGCATAACCCCATAAACAAGCTTAGTCTCAGCAGAGTCATGAACGGAATCATCTGAATCCATCACGTGTTTTTGTTTCTTGTTGGAAACCGACTTGTCTTTGTGAAAGGTTTTGTCATAGGGATAATCCGCCATTCGAGTTAAGGAAAAGGCTTGGAAGCAGCAACGCTTTACAAGAAGGAAAGCACAGCAGGTATAAAATTGTACGTATTTTTCTTGACTGTACGGACAAAATCGTACGGATTTTTGACAATACAATTCATTTCTTTTTTCCTAACAACAAAACTGTACGGATTTTTCCCCACTGTACGGACAAAACTGTATAGATTTTTAGCAATACAAATTTTTTTTCCTGACAGCAAAACTGTACGGATTTTTCCAACTGTACGGACAAAACTGCACGAATTTTTCTTGCCTGTACAAATAAAATCGTACAGATTTTTAAATGTAGGTTTTTTTATTTTATATATATATAATTTAATTTAAATAATATTATTTTATTTATAAATTTATATTTTGAATTTTTAGACAGAGCGCACGAACACCAAACGGGCGTCAAACGAAACCTCGAGGGCGTCAAACTGAAGGAGAAACAAGTAGTTGTAGCGTGGAGCACGAGGGCTAGCACGGGATCTCTCTCTCACACCACACACTAGCCACACACACTTTTTTTTTTTGGTAAAATCCAGAGCATTGTTTTTATATTGTCATAACTTTATAAAATGGGAAGTCTCCAAAATGGAGAGTATCCCAAAGATCAGAAGCATAAAAAGAAAAGCTCTACGCAATGAGGCTCTGAAAGATTCATATGACTTGTGAATCTGGCGGCCCAAGTATGCCAAATTATGCTCGTCCCAGATTGTCCAAAGAGCCCAATATCTCACCCATGAGAGAAATAGTGAGTATTGAGATAAAGTCCTCCTAAATCTGCCAAATAACCAAAAAAGTTTCCCAACTCTGTGACTCGGAAAACGGAGGCGAAGATGATCTAAAATTGTCCCAAGCAGGTTCCGAGAAGACGGGCAGTGCCAAAGCAAATGAGGGACAGTCTCTGATGGAGCCTGACACCGTAAGCATGTGGATGATGCAATGTGGCGTTTGGCAAGTGTGATTCCCACTGACAATGTGCCAGTCATGCATCTCCAAAGAAAAAGTCTTTGTTTTAAAGGCATTTTACACCTCCATAATATTCGGAGATTCTTCCGCCACCATGAAAGGGGATGCCTGATATGCCACAGAGTATTAGCATATTGATGAATCCATGGGGCAGGCTGAAGAAGCTTGTAGGCTTTTATGGAGGTCAAAACAAGCAGAGGAATAGGATGAGAGCATGTGGCAGAGGGGTGCAATTGCCAATCCATAAGCCTGTCTGTGTCAGCCACAAGAGGAATAGGTAGAAAAGGATGCAAGAGATCAGCAATTTTCTTCCATATCAACCTATGATGCATTCCCAATGCATAAGAGGCAATGGCCTGAGGAAAAGATAAGACATAGCCCTGATCATCTATCACATCATTGATGTATCTAATGCCCAATTTCATGAGATTATATGCCCGAACAGGTTACTGTAAAGCAAGTGGAATGTCAAAGATGGCACTCCAATGAATACTTTCTTTCCTCATTGAGTTTGTCCCCGAGCAATTATCAGGAGCCCATTTGACCTTAGAAAATACTTGTTTCCAGTCCAGTATCAAAGCAGTAGAGAAAGGGCAGCCAGGAATCTTCCCTACAAATCTCCCAATGACAACCTCCCAATGCTCAGTAGTCCAATGGCCATAAGCAGATGTCCTCATGTTGACACACATGGATGCTATCATACAAGTCCATGGCTGTTGTTGACGGAAAAGAGTGTTGAGCATAGTCGCCTTTCTTGCAAGTACATGATATCTGATATTGAGAACATTAAGACCTCCATGCATCCTAGGAGAGCACACCATTTCCATCTTCAGCAGTCCCAATGCTTTCATAGCAGTTTTTGTCCTCCATAACAGCTCCATAGCTTGAGACATAAAGGCTGAAATATCCCTAGAGGGCCAATGTAGCAAAGGCAGAAAGAACTGAACATAAGACATTACAATAGACTGTACTATTCTGAGCCTGACATGAAGTGGCCAAGTAGAAATTTTCCAATATTCCAATTTATGTTGAAGTCTTTGGAAGATCCATTTTAGCTGCTGCTTCTTGGTGATATGCCATCCTATAGGATATCCCAAATGCCTGACAACATCTTTAGAATGCACTACCTGACCTGGCCAGAGAATAGAATGCCAGTCACATTGTTTTAGGGGAAGCAATTTGGATTTGTCAAAGTTGACCTGCAATCCCGCTGCTAATCCATACAATGATAATGTGGTCATAAGCATGCGGACTTCCCGGGGAGAGTTCTGTGGCATAAAGAAGGAATCATCAGCATATGCCTGTGCCAAAAAAGATGCAGCCCCAGGGATTTTAAGACCAGTCATCTGTCTTGTGCTTGTAAGATGATCAAGATACATCAAAAGGGGATGGGTCGCAATAGCATAGAAGAGACACTAAGGGGGCAGCCCTGTCTGACTGATCTACCCAATGTCCATGACCGAGATAGATGACTCCCAAGAATGCACTGAGAGGTAGAGCCAGAATAAAGCCAATAAATTGCATTTGCTATCTTGGGACCAAAGCCCAACTTTGTCATGGTCTGAGAGATAAAATCCCATTGAGCAGTGTCAAATGCCTTAGTGATATCTACCTGCAATATGAGCACATCTTGATTTGAGTACTTAGCATATTCAATTGCAGTCAATGCATTGGAGATATTGTCATGGATTTGTCTTCGCAGCACAAACCCATACTAATGAGGATGAAGGCCCGCATTCAGTATCCCATGAAGCCTATACACAATCATTTTGGCAATGAGTTTGTATACTACAGGCATCAAAGTAATAGGCCTCCAATCTGACATATGATCACACAGATTTTTTTTAGGCACAAGTTTGATTATGCCATGCTTCCAAAGGTGCGGCAATTGATTTTCTTGCCAGGCAACATTGATCATTTGTAAGAGAACATCTTTCAAATCATCCCAAAAAGAAATATAAAATTCCACCGTAAGACCATCCCAGCCAGGGGACTTGTATTTGCCGAGATGGGGCAATGCATTATCAAGTTCTGTGTCAGTAAAAGGTCTCTCGAATGTGAGAGCATCATCCATTTCCACTAACACTAGCCACACACACACACATAACAACACACACACACACACACTTTTTTTTTAAATAGTGAAAACTTTTGATTGATTATATTACAAGAGTAGCGACCTCAAAACGAGGCAATCGAAATTACATCCAACTGAAAACCTCAGTGTATGCTAGATATACATCATAATCTATGCAGCGCGTCTGCAAGCACACAAACACACACTTTTTTTTTGTGTGGAATCTTTGAGTCATTATATTACAAAGAAGCTATCCCTAAAAGGGAGAGCTATAATATATCAAGAGAAAATCTCACTGTAGGACAAATATACATCATGATCAAAGACACGAGATTGCAAGCAATCAAAAAGCGATTGTTGCAAAGAGTGTCTGAAGAAAGAGAAAGTGGAAAAAACAGGTTCACCAAAGACCTATGATTACGATCCTTCCAGAGAGTTCAGAGTGCCCACTACCGAACCGAAACAAAATAGAAATCAAACTCCTGTCTGGGTGGATGTACACCAAAAAGCCAGAAGAACTTACCAAAAGAAATTTGAGGAAACAAAGCTCTCAAAATTTGCCCAAGTCAGTCCAAGAAAGCACGAGAGGAATGACAATGCCAAAAGAGATAAGGCACAGTGTCTCTTGGAGCCAGACATCTGCAACAAATAGAGGAAGCAATATGTCGTCGTGCTAAGAGTTGTCGATGAGGAAGAACACCCAACAAAGCTCTCCACAAGAAAACTGCTGACGGAGAGGAATCTTAGAATGCCAAATCTGTCTCAAAAGTTTCCGCCACCATTTCACAGGACGATGAAGATGCCAAAGCTGATTTGCCTTTTGCGAGATAAATGGCGGAGAAAGTAGAACTTTATAAAGAGAAGAGACAGTAATATGTGCAAACTGCAGAGGACGGTATGACAAGCTCACAGAAGAGAGTCTCTAGTCTTGAAGATGATCCTGTAGATGCAATGGAAGAACCAGCTGAAAAGGCTGCAGCATCAAAGTAATCTTATGCCAAAGTGGACGATAATGCATTCCAAAGCCAAATTTGAGCAAAGTACGACAAATATTGGTAGCTTGTCGCTTATGATGTAAGCTTTAAAAAAAACCCTTCGACGAGCAACCTTTATCCGAGAAAGCTCACTGACGAGCTCTTGTCTTCCATTTGGCAATTTTTCTATGATTATTACTTTGCAAACAATGTCTAGCTTGGCATAAAGATATGCTTTCTTCAAGAGACAAAGACTGAAAATGACTGTGTTCAGTCAAAGATTGACAAGTAGATTTTGCCCAAGCAACCATATCCCTCAATGTTTTGAGATAATTTTTGCCATAATCCGAACAACTGATTGCATACGAGCAACAAATGCATCCCATGCATAATCAGTATAAATAAAACTCTGAGGTAAAAAAGGTTGACATGCATCATACACCGTGGCTTAAAATGATCATGATCCAAATAACTATTGTTAACCATGAGGAGCCTTCTATGTGGAAGCCGATCATCCGGCATGTCATGCAGAGAAATCCTCAAACATAGACCTAGGTGCATGATTAGAATGCACAAATGCATACTCAATTGACAAGGTAGTAGTAAAAGTATCAGAGTGCTGAGGATCAACTCTGTACCACCTGTCCAGTCTAGCTTTATAAGGCAACAATGGATAAGATGCTGTCCAAAGATCAGCAAAATTGAAATCAAGCAAAAATTTAGACCAGCTCTGCCTCTTAGAGGCCAACATATGTGTATGGCCAGATGTATTATCCCCTGAATGAGGAGCATTGTTGAAGTCACCACAAAGAAAAGCATACTGCCTCCATGGATACCTCTGCATATCTTCCCAAATCTGTCCTCGATACGGGAGGATTGAGGAGCATAGACAGATGCAAATTTAAAGATATTACCCTGTACAATGCATTGCATAACCATCCATCTGCCTTGTGAATCATTGAAGGCCACATAGGGCTGAAGATCATGCCTGATCAGAAAGACCACTGCCGAAAAGGAATGCTGTCTAGCATAGAAAATCTCATAACCGTGAAAATGACCATGCTGTCCAGCATACACATGCTGATTATGTTCCTGCAAAGCTACCACATCTGGCTGTAAGTGATTGAGATACCCCCAGACTGTCTTCCATTTAGAAGCATCACACAAACCCTGTACACTAAGTGTCAAACATATGAGTTTCGACAGCATATTTACAGATTATGTACAGCAGAGGGAGAACTGAAATCAGGCCTGCATATCAACCTCAAGATCCGGATCCTAGCCCTGAGGTATCATAACTGGTTGAGAACAGCTGCCCATGTAATACCCACTCCTGAATTTTCTTCAGGAGTATGACCAATCGAGGATGCACCATTCCAAGTGTGAGAAGGTAAAGGTCGTCAAGCTCCGACAGTTTTCTTGGGAGTCTGCCAAACCTCTTGCAAAGTTTTGTCTCTCCCTTTGGGCTGAGAGGTGGAAGGCATAGAGGGAGAGGCATTCCCATTGGACACAACAGGTGTCTTGCCTTTTTCCTAAGCTGGAGTAAGAGGCTTGACACCCTTCTGTTTGAGAACGGGCTGACCCATCATTTCTTTAGTAGGCATCTGAGAAGGCATATTTTCCAAAGGCCTTTTATGCATAACAAGAGGGCACTAAGAAGCCATGTGGCCAAACTTCTTACATTCAAAACATGCACCTACAAACAGGCCCCACTTGAGCTTGTAAAAAGCACTGCCCATATCCACCTGATTCACCGTAACAGAATAAGAGTCAAGAGTGGGATGATGTTGCAAAATGCAAAATTGGTTGGAGTTCCCATTTGGCCGCGGAGGGCACACCACCTTACCCAATGATGCTGCAATTTTGGGTAAGAGAGAAGCCAAGCAATGAGGGAAGTCAACCACTTCCACCCATACCAGACAGCGATGGCGAATTAAAGCCTGATAATCTTTGGTGGGCGACCAAGGCAAAAAATGTTCAAGGAGCATCTGTTTGTGCAGTTCATCTATCATAATAACCTAAAAAAACCCCCAAGCAGCATAATGCACTTTCCGAACAAAACAACCACCTAAAGTCCTGGTGAGCTAATTTTCCACATCTGCTGCAACAGGCATGTGTCCCGGCAAAAAAATAATAATAGCATGCTTGGCATATTCACGCACGGGATCAACGATTTCATCCACCTCCACCATGAGCCCAACAGTGGGAGCAGAGTCCTTCCAATCCTAGAGCGTGTCTTCAAAGCCCTCATGCATAACATCAAAAACCAATTGAGCGCCTCAAGAGAGGCATGCATCAAGTCCTCCTAACCCGAGTCCTATTTCTGCTTCTTGTGCATGCAGGTCTTGACAGTTTCCATGGGGAAATGAAAAGAGTAAAAAGGAGATGCTGTAAGGGAAAGACAAAAGGAAAAAGAGAGAGAGGCTGAGAACAGCAGCAAGTAAACGAACTGTACGACTGATAGAAGCTGTACGGAAAGAAGAGAAGGGAGCAGTCGAGGCTGTACGGACTGACAGGGGTTGTACGGACATGCAAGAGCGTACAGAACAAAGATACTAACTGAAGAAGTTGTACCGAAAAGCAGAGAAAAGTACAGACTATACGGATTTTTGACAAAAAGTACGAACTGCATGGATTTTTTACAAAAAGTACAGATTGTACGGATTTTCTGTACGAAATTTCTGACAAAAAGTACGGACTGTGTGGATTTTCTGTATGGACTACACACACTTTTTTTTTAGTGAGAAGAAATATTTTATTACTGTGAAATAATTACATTCATAGTTACTTCCAAAGCGGAGTAACTACTACTCCACTGAAAATGTCAATATAATCCATATATACATCATGATCAATCAAATGAGTCTGAAAACAATCATAAAACGATTGCGTTAGAGATCGTTTGAAAAAAACGAAAGATGAAAAAGCAGGATTACCGAAGACTCTATGATTTCTGTCCATCCATAGAGTCCAAAGTGCCCAGTAGTGCACCCAAACAAAAAATAAATCAAAACCCTGTCTAGCGGGATGAAGACCAAATAACCAGAAGAATCTACCAAAAGTAACAGTAGGAAATCTCGCTCGAAGCCCCTAACGAATGAGAGCGAGGAAATCACAAGTATGTGGACAGTGCTAGAAAATGTGAAGCACAGATTCAGCAGAATGTAGAAATCTGTGGCAAACAGCCGGGACAATATGTCTATGTGCTAGCAACTGCCTAGATGAAAAAATGCCAAGTAGGACTCGCCAAAGGAAAAGCTGTTGCCGAAGAGAGACTTTATAATGCCAAAGGAGACGTAGCCGCTTTCTCCACCACTTTAGTGGGCAATTTATATGCCAAACAGAATTGGCTCTGTCAGAAACCCAAGGCAGAGGTAACAACACTTTATACAGAGAAGGCACTATGATATGTGAGAGCTTCAAAGGACGGAGTGAAGAAGATGAAGAACGGAGAGAGTCCAATCCTCAAGTCTATCTTGAAGTTCCAAACGAAATTTTATGCCACAAAGGACGATAATGAGCTCCCAAACCATACTTGCTAGCAGCCGCAGAAAAAGATAAAAGAGTACCATCATCCTGTAGTATATCTGCCACAGAAGAAATACCCTTGAAAGATATAAAATAAGAACGCATGGGTTCTTGTTAGCCAAAGGAGGGTGGAATATTTTGGACCAATAAATATTCTCAGCCCTCAAAGAATTTCCCGACAAAGAATCTCTACCATTCCATTCCAAGTGGGATAAAATGTGCTTTCAATCGAGAAGCAAGCGAGAGACAAAAGGACAGCCTCTTATCTTGCCTTGAATAGAGTCCAATAGAAAATCCCACTGTGTAGGCTGCCAATGCCCAAAAGCAAAAGTATCAATATGCAACAAAAGAGAGCGGATCATGAAAGCCCAAGGCTGATCCCCTTGCATAAACTGCAACATCATTTTCCCCCTGTAAGCAAGTATGTGCATTTGAATATTAAGTATATACCTAGATGAATCCAAGAACATTCCCGAACTCATCCTCTAAAAACACAACATAGTGCAGTTTCAATCTCATGATAGTCACTCACAAGGTTGAAAACCATAAACTCCATCATGCATAGCAGGGACTAGCTACTATGACATCCCCACTGACGTCATCAGCGCCCAACAGTGGGTGTAGACCATAGTATAAAAATATGCTCTCACACATACAAATCCACACACCCACACATACTTGAGCATCCATTTATACAAAGTCTTCGTACTGAGTTTCTGTCGGCACTCCGGAGGTGAAGGGCAGACTCAGCCATGACAAAGGCTAGCACTAAAGGAGAAGGCTAGCACTAAACCCCCGTGCATCTTTGGAGAACACATACAATGCATAGAGAGTAATATGAGACTTTTCTTGCCATTTTTTGAACATCAGAAAATCTCCATGATAGCAGACATAAAGGAAATCAGATCTGCCTTAGTAAACATGGTGAGGGGCAGATAGAATTGTATGTATGCTATCAAAATGGATTGCATTATTTGCAAACGAACATGTAATGGCCAAGTTGCAAGCTTCCAATATTCAAGTTTTGCCCTCAACTTTGTGAGCACTCAATCAGTTTGTTGAGAACGAGTGAGTCCCCAACCTAAAGAATAGCCAAGATGTCGAATCAATTGAGAAGTTGGAACAATTTTCCCAAGCCACAAAAGACTATGCCAGTCTTTAGCATGCAACGGCAATAGCTTGGATTTCTGAAAATTCACATGGAAGACCAGCAGCTAAACCATATGTAGAAAGAGCCTACATAATTAAGGAGAGATCGCTTTGAATATTTTTCGGAGTAAAGAAAGAATCATCAGCATATGCTTGAGCGATCATACTACGGCTACCAGGAATTTCCAATCCGTGCAACATGCCAATGTCCAAAAGGTGGTCCATATATTGAAGCATTGGATGAGTGGCTATGGCAAATAGTAAAGCACTGAGGAGACATCCTTGCCAAACAAAACAACCGAGAGTCCAAGTTGTAGAAATATCCCCTGAAAGTATACAGGCAGCTTTACTATCTTGATGTAACCAATTAATAACTTGCTGCATTTTTGTGACAAATCCCAAGGCCTGCATTGTTTGTGAAATAAAGTCCCACTTAACAGTATCAAAAGCTTTGGCAATTATGCCTACGAGAAACAAAACCATATTGCGCAGGATGCAACCCATCATGTAAATAGCATTTTATCAAATCAACAATCATTTTAGTAGTAAATTTGTAAATGACTGGCATAAGCGTAATAGGTCTCCAATCAGCCAAAGATTCACAAATAGTACCCTAGACAGGAAGCTTCGTATTAGTTTGTAGCTCGATGGACCTCACATCTACATGTCTTAGATATAACACAAGCAGTAGTAGTAGTGAGGCATTATATTGCACCTCCCAATGGAACACACTGGAAGGCTAACAAAAGCTTATCATCTGCATCAAGAATACATAAAAGATAGGCCGACATTATGCCAGAGTACAGGGTCCACCTAACTCTTGCGACTCTGATTGGGCAGAAGATGCAAAGACACGTAGATACATCAATCAGCTTTACCCTTGGCTCAAGTATAGTCCTTGGAAAGGCAAGGCGAAATGGCTTCAATGCATACTTTCACATCTTGGTATAGAAAGGAGGGATATACAAAGAATTAAAGATACTTAATAAGAACCATAGCTGCATTGCATTGCCACAGAATCATGCGTACCCAGCACATAGATGTGCAGTATCACTTCATCACAAGAAAGTGCAGAAGGAACGATCAAATAAGCACCATTTCTGTCCTTCTTTAAGGAGTATGTTGCATTTTGTAAGCAAATGAAATTTACACCTAATTTTTTTATCACCCTGTTTATCATTGCTCAGAAAAAGCTAATGTTTACTTCATGCTTCTTACTGTAAATTAATACGTTTGATTTTATGTGGAAATTTTCAGGTGGGACGTTCATCTAACAACACCTGCTAGAAGAAACGACACCCCCATTCAAAGGCACAAGTACAATTGCCAAATAAATCATGCCAGATGATGTTTACTTCATGCTTCTTCCTGTGAAATAATGTTTGGTTTTGTGTAACGTCTCAGGTAGGACATTCATCTAACAACACCTGCTAGATGAAACGACACAATTTAACCCCATTCAAAGACACAGCAAAATAGACATATCACAAGTACAATGGCCAAATAAATCATGGCAACAATTTGAGCCAATCCCAATAAACATATCCACCTTGAACAGTATGAAATCCTACTGAGCAATTGACCAAGTAGCTGAGTCAAGAGGCTTACATAAGCTGCCCTTTAAAAAGAAAGGCCCATCCTCCTGGGGGATATGAGATGCGAACTTAAATGCCTTGCTGTTTCCAAGGTCTGCCACCTTTAAATGTCCCGTATCATCCCGCAAAATGTTTCTGATACCTTATTGAGACAGTGAAAAGCTTGAACAGCTTCTACATAAAATTACAATTAAAAATGGCTTGAAGCATCTATATCAATGAAAAATGTATTGGCCTTTTAAATTGTCCAGACTAATTGCAACGGAGGGTACTGGCAATACATAGAACCCTTAAAGCGTAGAAAACCACAAAACCTCAACCATAATTCCAACTCCGAATCTTACACTAAGCAGAAAATCTGATAGTATCTTTTCTTGGTTGCTTGTAATTGTACAGGATGAAGGGGTGAGTCAAGGAAGGAATGGGGATGAATACCTAGATATAACCAATGCTTCAGTGTGTGCATGTATGAAAGAAAGAATGTTTTTTCGTTTTTCTTTTTTCTTTTTCTGTTTCTCTTTTTGTTTTTTTGAAGGGGGGGGGGGGGGGGGGAGGCGTATGTGTTGTAGACTTTGCATGCAATAGTCAACTTGTCACGGTAAATACAAAAGGTCATTAACCTGTTTTCAATACAGCCCCAAAATGAGTTCCAATGAACAAAATAAAGTTTTAGAGCATGATTGGTATGCTTATTGCAAAGAAAAAACTTTTGATCGAACATCAAGAAGATTGGTGCGTACTTGGGCTTCAAATCGCGATGGATAATGGCATCCGGTTTGTGCTCATGCATGCAATTCAACCCTCTGCAAAAAACGTACTCCTCGTGAATTGCAGGAGAATAAGGAGTCCATACAGAGAAATACACAAGACATGTAGCCTGAAAAAAGCAAAGGTTTTTATGTTAATTTACTTGCTGAAACTACTTTCCTTAATGAAGTATCTTGGTTTCATTATATCCAAAATAAGGTGTTGCTATTGACAGTGACAAGATCAAAGCAATCATGCTTTGGCCTACTCCAACTAACTTTTCTGTTGAGAAGCTTTCTAATAGTCATAGGAAGCATGTCAGAGATTTTGCAGAGATTCTATCAGGATAAAACACCATTTCTTTAAACCTACTCAAGGACGAGCCATGGCCCTTCTCAAAAGCAAGGTGACTTCTCCTTCTCTTCCCATATTTCTAGACTACGGAACAGTTTTTGAGGTAGAGGCTTATGCCATTGGGACAGTTCTTTCTCAAGAAGGCCATCCAGTGGCTTATATCAGTTCAGTCTTAGCTAATGGCACACTGATTCATCCCACCTATGATAAAGAATTATATGATTTGCCCCGGGACCTCAAGCATTGGAGACATTATCTGTTGGGTACAGAAGTCATTATCCACAGAGACCACCAGCCTCTGCAATAACAGAATACACAGAGTTCTATAGGCAACCCAGGCAGGTCAAGTGGGCCGCCTATCTGCAGCAGTTTCACCTTCTTAAGGATAAACCTGCTCTCATAACAAGCATGCAGACTGTTTATCTAGGCCACCTTTGCATGCAATGATCTCTGTTTTTTATCTGCAGATTCCAGCCTTTTCTAAGTGGCCAAAATGCAAGGCATCAAAGTTTCCTTGCAAAATACAGGCACTGGACTATTCAAAATGCAATGAGACGAGGAAGAATCAAAACGCAAGGCATTAGAGTCTCCTCAATCCCTGCAAAATGTAAGGAGCTGGAGTTTCCTTGCAAAATCCAAGGCACCAGAGACATTCAAAGTACTACCGTCAAATAGTCGTATCTGTTATGAGTTGGCCAAACTGTGTGCGCCACATGGCCCCTGGAGATTACAGTAAGTGAAAGACCATCATTCTTCACTGCAGGCCAGACTGTAATGCATTTACAGAGATATTTTGGTTGGCCACATCTAAGACGTGCTGTTGAAAGCTTCATCAAATCTTGTGGCTCTTGCTAACAAACCTAGTATATGAAGGTGCACAAAGGGTTATACTCTCCTCTTCCAGTCCCTTCCAGGCCTTCGGAAACATGTTACCATGGATTTTCTATCTAGCCTCCTCACCACTAAGAAGAAACATGACTGCATTTATGTGGCCGTTGATAGATTCACTAAGATGGCAATCATTATGCCTAGCACCAAGCATTGTGATGCAGTGCAAGCAGCCAAACTGTTCTTTAAGCATGCTTGGATAAACATGTTATGTCGTACAGGAAAAAATTTACAGTACGTATGGTACAACGGCTTTGTAAAGTATTATATATTTTCCCCCAAAAAAAAGAGGGAAGAGGGGGGGGGACTAGTGACTAGAATCCATAGAATGCACTGATTAATCACCATCAACAAACCAGTAGATTCTGCCATAGTTGACTATTGATGTACCTACATCGTACATGGAAGTAAATAATACACAAATAAATTCAATTGAAACTGAAAGCTCAAAGTTGAAACCAATTACTAGATCAAGATTGTCCAGCATACCAAAGCAACAATTCACAACTTAGTCTATGTTCTACAATCTATGGCGCTGTGTGGACCATGGGGGACTACAGCTCAAAAGAGAAGGATGTGCAAAAAGGGGGACTTTGTGGGCTGCAGGAAGGGGTAGGAAGTTTTAGGTATATTTTAGAATTACATATATACATTTGTAGGAGAGGGACACATTTGAACCATACCTCTTTTAAAAATTGTACTTTTTCCCCCATTGGAATAGCTTCTTCATCACCGCAGATTTGCATAGGAATTTCTGGAGGAGGCTCTGGAAATCCCTCAGAAATAGAAAGATCACTCCTTTCTTTTGGCTTTCTATTCATGGAGGGATTGTAGTGAACCTATGGAGATCACGATTTGGGGCTGATCCCACTTGCCCTCGCTGTCATTCTGCAGAGGAGTCGGTGCGACATTGCCTTTGGGACTGCAATCAAGCGAGGACTGTTTGGAAAGGAGTTGCTCGGATACTCAGCATTTTTCATACTTTCCCTTTCTTCATGACTTGGGGCTCGGTCGCATGGTTATCCCTTATTGGGCCCAAGGTGTTTTATGAGGGTGAGCCTTCTTCTTGGGCACTCTCGATCCGCCGACACGTGATAGAGCCCTACTCTCTTCAGGATGTACCACATATCCCTTTCAAAGCTTCACATGTTTCAATGGACACCTCTTGGGAGATTTTGGCTAGCATTTCCTCTTGGCACATTTGGACAGCCAGATGCACAGAGGCCTTGGATGACACCCAGATACACCCATCACAGGTGTTCACGGGTATTTGGAGTGACACGGTTCACACTTTGATAGCCATATGGTCTAGCATGCAGGGCCTTCACGGGCAGCCTCTTCTAGGAGGACTGTATTTCTTCGAGTTTGGAGGGGTTCTCCCTTTTTCTCGGAGGTTGCTACAAGATTGAGATGGCACTATCAGCCCCAATCCTTTCTTTTTGGCTCTTGAGCTTTTCATGCATTGCATGGTGTATCCCGTATTCCCGTATGGAGCTTGCTCTAACGGTTTTCTTTAATACTTAATAGAAGTCTCTTTTTTGAAGAAAAAAAATATTATACTTTTTTAAACACATACAAAAGGTATACATACCACACTGTACAAAATGTGCCATATTGTACTGTACCGAAAATTTTGTACTCTACACGTACCAAAACTCCTTGCTTTTTGGTCTATCTATATAATCCAACCGTACAAATTTAGATTTTTTGATGTTCTGAACTCCAAACATCTATCTACCTATCTCCATTGTCTCTACCAGAGATGCTAGATTTCTCTCTACTTTTTGGACCACCTTGTAGCAAATCTATGGACACTCAGATCAAACATTCTACAACTTAGAATCCACCCGCTATTGGTCAGATAGAGGTTGTTAACAAGGTTTTAGTTTGTCAAGACTCGGAATATGTATCTTCCATACATGCAACATACCTACAACAAAGTCCCTCATTCTTCCACTGGTAAAATTCAATTTTAAGTCTATTATGGCTTCCAGTCCGCTTTACCTATGTCTTTGACTTTGCAAGAACCGCAATCCGCCCCCCCTCCCCCCCCCCTTGCGCGCATGTCGCGTACCCCCCCCACCCCCACCCCCCATGCCCCCCCCCCCCCCCAAAGCCTCTTCTTCCATCTTTGATTTTAAAAAAAGCCACTTCTTCCAAGGCAGTCAAAGACATTGCCAAAGCAGAATCTTTTCAAGTATCTCCAAGATCTGCCACACCTACTATGAGACCCACGGATGATACCACTGCCTCTTTCAAGAGGGGCACAATTTTGGTCCACTCTAATGGTTGATCCACTTCCATGACAAATTCTGCATTGGGCTCTGTCTGATTGAGATGCAACGACACAGAGAGACGCAGCAGATCAGACAGCAACGGGGTGACCGCATCGTATGATGCTGAGGTAGACCGAGCACAACGACATGTCACGACTACTATGCATTTGAGTCAGCTCCAAGGCATAGTGGAATGGAGGGGAAGGAGCTAGCTGACATGAGGGCAGTGTGGATCAGCAGAGAGAGACGATGCGGCGTTGCCGAGCGAGGGATGCAGAGACCACAGACCACAAAGAGTGACCAGAGCACGATAGGTCTATCTCAGCCCTCCTTAGTGGAGACTGCCAGAGATGAGGCGTCACTCTTGGCATAGCCCTCAGACAGTCGAGGAGACCACGTTCTTCGCCACTATGAGAGACAACCCAGAAGACGCAGCTCCTAGATAACTTTGCATCCCACCCGCGAGCCACCACAGTGCCGGGTTTCGGCCTTTGAGTTTCAGTTTTCAATTTCAGTTTTTGTTTGAGCTCTTTAGCTTAGCTTAGCATAGCACTCAGCAAGAGCCCTAGCACGCCATTTGCTTCAGCCCATTGAGGCTTGTATGAGTTTTTTCTTTTGGTGTACTTTGTCCCATAGGCCAGTGAGGCCTCTCCAAGACGTTAATATATCTTTCTTCTTTTCTTTTTCTATCACGTTGAAATTCCGTTTGGTGTCATATGTTTATGTTTGTATTTGTCTTGGGTGCAGATGCCCTCTTAGAAGCTCCACCCTTTTAGCCCCATTGTATCTTGTTTTTTTTTTCTCATAGAACCTTCAATCTTTCAAAGAATTCTCTCTCTCTCTCTCTCTCTCTCTCTCTCTCTCTCTCTCTCCGCTCAGCCTCCCGCTAGCCTCTCCGCCCCTCCGTCCCTAGCCTCTTCGCCCATAGCCTCTCAGCCCCTCTGCCCCTAGCCTCTCAAACATGGTTGTAAGACACGTTAAGACACGAGTGTCCAAAGTGTCTTAAAGATAAGACACGTAAGACACGCCATTGTGGTTATGATAATAAATATTTAATTAATATATGTATAAGTATACAAATGTACAACTTGCTAGCATAGCTAGCTGCTAGATTCTAGAAGTACAATAAGCTACACTTAAATAATGCAAGAAGAAAGAATGCACTTGTACAATGTAAGTAAGAGTCAAGACTCGTCACTCAAGACTTAAAAGTTAAAGTTAAGACTCACGACTGAAGAGCTCGCAAGTTTTGAGTACTTAAAGGTTTAAACTGACAATTGAATCTTGTCACATGTGACATGAATGAAAATGCATCTTGATACATATAATTGAAAGGAAGCTTTCGACTCTCAAGACTCAAATCTCTGAAGATTCATCCTAATCTGAATCTATGAGGTCACTGCCACTGCTAGATCCAAAGTCACCATCAATGATAGCATGGCTAAGTCAAACTCAATCTGTGTTGTTACTCCCCACCTACCCAAAAAAAAAAAAAAACACAAGTGTGTCTAACGGAGTCTTAAGGTAAGACACGTGTCTTAAGTGTCTCAAGTGTCTTATCATAAGACACAAGTGTCTTGACAACCATGCTCTCAGCCCCTCCGCCTTCCTAGCCTCCCTAGCCTCTCAGCCCCTCTGCCTCCCTAGCCCCTCCCCCTCCCTCAGCCCTCTCTCTACTATCGCACCAGCCCCCCCGCAACCCCCCTGCTGTCGCATCTCCTCTGCTGCCCATCACCTCCCATCCGCCATCCTCTGCTGCCCGTCACCTCCTCTGCTGTCGCTGCTGCCGCGCCTGCTGTTCATGTGGGCAGGACTCTAGGCCTACCACAGGCCTCTAGGCTTGGCCATACAGCAGCTGTGCTGCTGCCTTAGGTCACGAACAGCTGCGCCAGCTGTCCCAGCAGTGGCGAGCAGATGCGCCTGCTACTCAGCTCTGCTCAGCTGCCCTCAAGCCTGCTACTAGCCTTAGGCTAGTACTGGGTATCGCTGCAGTCCATTGGCCCCACTCGAGGCTCCAACAGGCCCTCATGGCCTAGCTGCACAGCTCCGCATCAGCTACAGGCGACCTGCAACACACCAAGATCAAGAAAGGCCCGCAATCAAGGGGAAAAGGGGAGGTATCCTGTGCAAGAATGTAAGATCAATATTTATCTACAAGGTCTTCAAATCTATTTTGCACTCTGCCTACACGAGGGTGTGTGGAGGACATTTGGGGAAAACAAGCCTTGGAATCTGCTCTGACAGCCCTCTCGAATGGGACAGCCCACAAAGGTACCACTGAAGTGCTCACATGCCTCAACAAAATATGTCTCGTGCTAATTGAAAAAATAGACAGCCTAGAGGCCACAAATCTGGCCTTATTGGCTGAAAAATCCCATGTTGACAAGACCCTTGCTGAGTTTTAAAAACAGGGAGGGAAAATACAAGAAGAATGGAGGAAAGAAAAGGCCAAGAAAGAGGACTGGGAACAAGAAAAAACAGAATGGATTAATGAGAAGGTAAAGCTCCAAGATAAGATGCATTCACTGGGTGTTGAACTACAGCAAATGAAGGATATGCAAATGCCTTCAGAGGGGAGTTGTAAAGCCATGGAAATACTCAGAACAGAGAATGCACTCTCAAAAAAGAGATGGCGGCCATGCAGGCCACGATGATTGGGAAACATGCTGAGATCACACAACAACTCAATAAAGGGAAAGAAGATATGCTTGAATGGACAGCAGTGGTTAAAAAGGGATCAGTTGCACCCAAGAAGGAAATTATCTCTGAGACTCTAGAGGAAGAGAAAAGGAGATCCAGCAAGGTCTTGAATGTGCTTGTAAGGGGCTTGACGGTGGGAGATACCCCAATGGCAGATGCCCAAGTTTTGTTCACTAAAATGGGGGTTAATCTCACATGCGAGACGGCCTGGAGAGTAGGTAAAGCTGAAACACCAATGAGACCCTTAGTACTGAAATTCCGGAATGCCATGGATAGGTCCACCATTCTGAGCATGAGAGCAGCATTGAAAGGGATCAGGATATATTTGGATGATGATCTAACCCTCCTACGGCAGGAGCACAAAAGGGAGGGAATGGTACGAGTAATGGCAGCAAGGGAAAGTCATTATCCGCAAGAGACCAGCCAGGGAAGAGAAGGAAGATGGGGAGTTATGACGGTGCTGGACCAATTGGATGAATGCACATAATGAACTCAAGATGGCAGTGTGGAACTGTAATGGCACACTCTGGTCTGACCCAGGAGGATTCTCGGAGACATACACTAGGAGAGACATGATCTTTTACACCGAGACACATGAGAGTCTAGAGAGAGGACTGCCCACTAAGGCAGCATATACATGGGAGTCAGCTCATCGGAAGGAAATGAGGGGAGACAGTGGAGTGCGTGGCTCCGGAGGAGTGGCCATCCTCTTCAGATCACATTTGAGACCCCTCATTTTAGTGGTTCAGAGAGAGGAACACTCGTGACATATGTGGGTCCATGTCCAAATACCTGATGCCCGACCAATCTACATGGCAGTGTGCTACTTTCCCCCAAATACATCACCTTATGCACACGTAGTCACTACGAAGGGACACATCCCATATGAGACGATACATGATGATCTCATTGAGTTCTCTAGACTAGGAGACAGCCTCCTTCTTGGGACTTCAATGCACGCACAGGTGACAGGCAAGTGGGCCTACTTGACTTTACATCAAACTCTCTCATAGTACCAGAACTAGACACTCCAGAGCTTGGGACAGTGAGACACTCAACAGATGCATCACACGTGACGGGATACAGCCGCCATCTACTTTACCCGGGGGCTATCCATGACCTAATCATATATAATGGCCTACAGAGATGGCCATTATCTGGTGGGTTCACTTGTTTCCCGCATGGTGGAGGTACTAGTACAGTGGATTACATACTCAGTCCCCTATCCTTCACCTCATGGGTACACGACTTCATTGTGCCCCCTCCCCCGCTAGGTGCTAACCACTCATACCTATCCTTCAGTATTTCCGCCACTACGCCAGTCACATGGAGAGGCCCCCCCACTCCCACTTGTGTACAGGTCCACTTTGACCGGACCCTTGACCCCGTTTACGTGAGCCATTTGGCACAGGAGCTCCCAGGTTTACTACTTGGGGACGAGGTAGACCTCACCCATGCATCAGACAACCTTGCCACCGTGGTCACGAACGCAGCTATCAGATATTTCCCTACGACTCAGCCTGGGCGTGTTTCAGTAGGAAAGATACCTCAGAACCCCTGGTATGATGATGAGTGCAGAGAGATGAGAGCTCACCTCACGTGTGAACAAGCCCTTGGCCACTTGACACCACCCATACGACGGACGAGGTGATTAGTTCGTTCAGAGGAGGGGATCCTACTATTGGATGGGGGCTCCTATCAGAGAGGAAGCCACCTATCCCCATCACAGACCCGGGTGTTTGGCACACATACATATGCTCTCTCGATGATGTTCCGATGCAGGCACCACCTGATATGTCCACTATGCCCAAACCCGCCACTTGTCACTTGTTCACTGCACAGAATGTGCGGGCGGCACTCTGTCGGCTACATAACCAAAGAGCACAGGATCATGAGGGGCTACAAACGGAGCATTTCGCACACGGGCAACAGGTTTTGGCCTCGATCCTAGCACATATGTTCAACCACGCCATATGCCATAGCTTTCCACCCTCCTAGAGCACTACCACCATCGTCCCAATACACAAGGCAGGTGACCCCATGGACACTTGGAATTACCGCACTCTCATGATTGGCCACACTCTGGCCAAGATCTATGGATCTGTACTAGAGAGAGAGATCAACAGTCACACAGAGGCACATGGGCAGCGTGCCCTAGGACAGGCAGGATTTCGAAGACAGCATTCCACCCTAGACCACATCTTCACAGTGAGGGCTATCATTGAGGAGGCGAGGTCGAGGCGTCAGAAAGTCTATGCCTGCTTTGTAGACTTTCGGAAGGCTTTCGATACTGTCCTACGATCCCGCATGATCAGGAGACTCCAGGAGATGCAGATCCGAGAGGTTCTGATTTGGGGGGTGATGAGCCTATATGAGTCCGTCAAGGGACAAGTTCGCGCCCCAGGAGGCCTATCAGGCTGGGTGGAGAGCACGATTGGGGTGAAACAGGGATGCCCCCTCTCACCGACTCTCTTTGGCCTCTACATTGATGAGATCACATCCTCCACTCTCTGCCAGTCGGATAGAGGATTCCAATGCCAGTCTCAGTAGCCTCTTACGAGGTAGATCCCAGGATCTATGGAGGAAGGTCACTATTTGAAAGGTGGCATCGATCTGAAGGGGTCATAGCAAACTCTACCTGTACTATCTGATGGGGGACTGAGGGCTTACTACGAATCATCCTGGATCCCATGATTATCTGTAGCCGCTCAAATCTCTTCCACTCTGCTGCTGAAATATCACACCCCCAGAACGGTGCTACATACATGGCAATTGGTCTCACTAGGGTGTCGAAAAGCCAGCACTTTGTCGGTGGGTCCTCATTGTGCGCCTGGAAACACTGTCGCTCTAAACGGGCCAGAGCACCATATCCTCGTGTGAGGCATGCTCGGGCTGCATGGATCATCGTGAAAGCTGGCCCAGTGAAAACTGCACCCAAGTATGTGTAGGACTGCACAATCTCTACTGGCTGACCTCGGTAAGTGAAGCTATGTCGATGGAGCACTGGGTATGAGGTGTTGAAGATCATAACCTTGGTCTTCCCAAGGTTAACTGTCAGATCTCTCTCTGTGCAGAACTCCTCGAGGGCCTCCAGATGTCTCTGTAAACCCTCTGTTGAGGACAACAAGAGGACTATGTCATCCGCATATAGGAGTATCGGTACCAACAAATCAGCCAGCGGTGACCCCTTGGGAGGCGGTCTATGATACAGCATGGTATGCATGCGTCTCTGCTTGGTTCGCCGGTCATGGCATTCAAATGGACAGGCTCCCTCCTTTTCAATATAGCATGGATGCACCCCCCGAGCTGATTCTGCAAGATGAGATTAACCGCATCACACGGTTAGACCTCCTCCAGCTTCACACACTTCGGATTGGGGGGGGGGGACCAAGATTTCCCCACCAAGACCTAGCTCTACTATGACCATTTCTTGAGAGTATCGGAGGATGGCCTCACCATCAGACCCCAGTATCTTGAGGACAGAGGAGTCTCACATGCACTGAGGATTGCCATTGGATAGATGAGAGTCTCCTCCCATCAGCTGAGGATTGAGGTAGGGAGAGCTGCAAGCATACCCAGAGAGCGGCACACTTGTATGCTATGCACGATGGGTCAGGTCGAGACCGAGGAGCACTTTCTTTGTATATGTCCCGCCTACTACGAGATCCGAGGGCGCTACCATTGCCTTTTTCAGGAGGGACACGGGTTTGGCCCACTCTCACGACTAATCCACTTCCAGGATCATGTCTGTATTGGGCTCTACCTAATGGACATGCGGAGACACAAAGAGACACTACTACGACGGATCAGAGAGCGCCAGGATGCGACGACCACGTCACAGGACACTGAGGTAGACCAAGCGCAGAGGCAGGTCACCGACTTCTATGCATTTGAGTCAGCTCCAGGGCACTCGGGAGTAGAGGAGGAGCTAGCTGACATGAGAGATAGATGGGTCAGTAGAGGGAGTCAACACAACACCACTACTGGACGAGGGTCACAGGGATCTCACATGTGACAGGAGAACAGAGCACACACGATTGAAGTTAGACCTATCTCAGCTCTTCTCAGAGGTGACCAACAGAGACGTGGCATTACACTTGACATAGCCCATCGGATCCACAGATCGAGGAGACACGGCCCCCACCACAACACCAGACAACTCGACAAATGCAGATACGTGAGCTCTTTGTGTCACACCAAAGAGCTATCACAGAGCTTGGATGCATGGAGCCAGATCATGTTCTTGGAGCATTAGCCAGAGCGCCTAACATGCCCCACTCATGTTACACACTATTTGGCTTATTTGGCCTGACTTGATATGATGTACTACATTAGTATTTTAGTTTATGTGTTTTCTAGTATTCAACGAGGGCCTTAGCGAGCCCTTCGCCCCAGCCCACTATGGCTTGTATGAGTTTACTTTGTTTCCGCACTTTTGTCCCATAGGCCCGCGAGGCCTCCCGCAGACGTTAATCATAGTTGCATATGAAACGCGTTTCATACTCGTATGAAACCCGTATGAAACGTATAAACGTTTCATACGTATGAAACCCGTTTCATACAGCCCCAATTTTTGGGTAGGGTTCAAAAGGGGGCAAAAAAGCGATTTGACGCATTTCGCCGTACGCCCGTATGCTCCGTCTGTGCAGCCTGTACGCTCCCTCTTGCTCATTCTCGAGGTTTGTGCCCCCAATCATCCCCAATGTGCATTCAATCGTCCTTTCTACAGCCTACCCTTCTTCTTGAATTTGGCGCTGCATCCTTTCATGCAGGCTGAAATCTGCTCTTTCTGATGTTTCTGAAATCTAACGCTCCTCTCTTGATTCATCTGCTCCTCTTGCATGCATGATGTAGGCTGCAAAGCTGCAATTACTTTTGCTGTTCTACATCGCTTTTTGCAAGCAAGAAGATGCCTCAAAAAGGTAGTGCGTTGTGGAGCAATGTCACCTTCAATTCCTTTGGTGCACACTATGATAAAAGTGGCACAGGCAAGTGGACCTGCAACTTTTGTGCTGAGCCGCATCATGGGACATTTCAGAGATTGCAGGCTCACTTTTCTCGAACAAAGGGCTTTGGTATTGGCCCTTGTTCTCGTGTGCCAAAGGAGGTGTATGATGGCTTGAAGGCCTGGAAAGCTAAAATGCTAGGGATTCCAATAGATAGAGTCAGTGCATGGGATGAGCTTGAATTAAATATCTCAGCTATTCCAGCATCAATGAGGGAGGAGAATGACATTTTGCAGATGTCGCAGTCTTCAGGCTCCACGCCCACAGCTAAAAGAAGTGCCCTTCCCTTGTTTAAGCAAGGAGATATGAAGGCAGCCATGCAAAAGGCAGCTATGAAGGAGGCAACTAGAGAGGTAACAAAGTTGTTTGTGCAATGTGCATTGTCTTTCAATATTACTTGAACCGCTCGTTGGAAGTCTACTATGCGAGCTATCTCGCGTATTGGGTGTGAGTGGGAGGGTCCGAGCTATGAGACATTGCGTACAAAAGAGCTTCGCCATGAGAAAGAAGCATTGATGAGAGAGCTAGAGCCTCTGAAGGAAACATGGCAGAAGTATGGTTGCACCTTGCTATGTGATGGCTGGTCAGATGTGAGGAAAAGAAATGTCTACAACATTCTAGTTTCCTCTTGCAAAGGAACTATGTTCCTTTGTGCTATAGATGCATCAGCTTCAGGGACAGTGGTGACAGGTGCATATATATGGTCTCATTTGCGCACAGCTATTCTTGAGATTGGTGTAGCAAATGTGGTGCAGGTGATCACAGATAATGGCTCCAATTGTGTGTCCATGGGAAGGATGCTTGAGGATGAGTTTCCCACTATTGTTTGGACACCATGTGCTTCTCATAGTTTGGATCTTGCCATTGAGAACATGGCAAAGTTGCCTTGGGTTTCTCATATATTTTCTAAAGCTTTGAGCATGGTAAATTTTGTAACCAAAAGACCCAAGGTCTTGAGCATGTTCAGGGAAAATAGTGATCTACTAACTTCAAGAATTATTGGATTCCCCTTTTCACTTTTGGAGCCAAAAAGAGAGAAGAAAAGCTCATTAAAAAGTATGTCTCGTAGCTTACCTTGCAATATCAAGAGCAAAATCTATAGCTTTCAAAGTATTCAGAGAACCGTTCTTTTTTAAATAGGTATACAGATCCCCCTAATTCACAACCAATTACAAAATTAGAAAATGATACTGTTCATAAATGCAGAACATTAGACTTCGATACTATTTCAATCAGCAGATAGTCGTAATGACGCTCAGGCATCTACATGCATTACCTTGGGTAGGTATTCAAAAATGATCATCATTGGGATACTTTGAGTAACAGCACCAAGAAATTGCACAATATTAGGGTGGCGCAGCTTCTGTATGAAAGCCAACTCAGACTTGAATGCAATCCTGTGCAATTGGCAAATCCAGAAAGAGGACTTTTTCAAACCAAGGAGTAATTACATATAAAAGGACTTGAACAATCAGAAACCATCCTTCAATCTTGATAGGATGAACAAGAGAAAATCATTCCTGATATTTGTAAATAAACAAATACTAGCGATGCCAAGAGCTCAACGTTGTGACTAACTTAGAGCTTTCAAGAACCTAAATAAAAGGAGCACAATGGGTCTATCATAGAAGGGATTCCACAATCAAGCCTCAAACTCCTTTATCCACCATCAAGCAAGCTGAAACCTCTCTTGTCAGACATTCACTCACAATGACATCCCAAAACATTGAAAAAGACACAAACATAACAGCAAGAAGGCATGCATTTAAACAACAACTGCATCCACCAGCCACCTCAACACATTGATCAAAATATCCTCTCAAGTTAACAGTGTAATTCTTGCATCCCTAAAGCTCAACAAGAATTGAGCAATGAAAGAGGACAAAAACAGCATTGCATGACGCTAAACCTTGCCTGGTTCTGGCAATTTCTTTCCTCTTGTAATGCACTATGGGGCTTCATCTAATGATTCATCAAAAAACAACCCCCCTAAGGACACATAGGATTTAGCAATAGGAAGACAGATGTGAATGATTAGACCAGAAGGAATACTCCCACTCATGGTGAGAAAACTCTAATGTATGCACAATAGCTATGCACCTTTAATGATTGATCGAATAATCCCAAGCTGCACATGTTATAAATTTGTGTGCATCCTAGTTCCCTTGTTCTCAATTCTTTCATTAACAGTGCAATCTTGTTCCAGTGGTAAACATTATATGTTTATCCATCATATCTATTTATCTATATATCTATATATGTATGTATAAGGAACATTCAACATGCCCAACTCATCCTCTAAAAACACAACATAGTGCAGTTTCAATCTCATGATAGTCACTCATAAGGTTGAAAACCATAAACTCCATCACATATAGTAGGGACTAGCTACTATGACATCCCCACCGATGTCATCAACGCCCAACAATGGGTGTAGACCATAGTATAAACATATGCTCTCACACATACAAATCCACACACCCACACATACTTGAGCATCCATTTATACAAAGTCTTTGTACAGAGTTTCTATCAGCACTCCAGAGGAAGGGCAGACTTAGCCATGACAAAGGCTAGCACTACATACATACATACATACATACATACATACATACATACATACATACATACATACATACATACATATATATATATATATATATATATATATATATGTATATGTGTGGGGTGTGTGAGTGTGTGTGTGTGTGTGTGTGTAGGTGTAGTGTGTGTGTGTAGTGAAGCGCGTCGTTGCGTTGAGCTTGTGAAGGGTACAGTGCGAGGGTCGTTGCGTTGAGCTTGTCAGCGTCTGCTGCTCTCCAGCCCCCGTTGTGACCTTTGTACGGTTACCCGTACAGGTCGTACGGTGTTTTTGGACGCACAAATCCTAGCCTACCTCAGCTTTTCCGTCCAGGCCTGCATCAACTGCTGCTTTACCGTTCCTGTTGTAAATCTCCTAGGTGTGCCTACGTTTGCTTGCGCTGTGTAAATGCAAGCTTGGTGAGGTGTCCGTCGCTCTCCGTTTTGTCCAAGTCAAGAAACCTGAGCGGCCCCGTTCGTACATTTGTACGATTACCGTACAGTGTCCGTGCACTAGTATCTTTCCGTACTTCGTCCATACGCTGTACCTTTCCGTACGTCGTACCTTCCCGTACAGGCCAGTCTTCACGTTCTCAGTCGTACCATCGTACTGTCTTTTTTCTTTCACTGCAGCCCGTACATACCTCCGTACAACTCAGCATCGTCGTACAATCTTGTCCTACCTGCCTTACAGCTATACTCTTCCTCTCTTCTTTTGTGAGCTCCCGGTGGATATTTCTTTGGGACTGGTTTTTTTGGCTTCTTCTACCCTCTTACAGGTACTTCATCCTCAAGCTCCTTTTCTTACCAAGTCATGGCAGAGTATTCATATGAAAAAACATTTCAAAAGGAGCGCTCGGCTCCCTGCAAGAAGCAAAAGCAGGTTGAGGGTCAGCATGACCCGATGCATGACACACTTGAGGCTCAACTAGTATATGATGTAATGCATGAAGGATTTGCAGATACGAGAAAAGACTGGAAAGACTCGGTTCCCTCACTTGGCCTCATGGTTGAGGTTGATGAAATTGTGGATCCAGTCAGAGAGGATGCCAAGAACGCAGTTATATTATTCTTTCCACGCCGGATGCCACCTGCTGCAGAGATAGGCAAGTGGCTGACACGCACATTGGCTGGCTCTTTTGTTCGTAAAGTACACTATGCAGCCAGGGGCTTTTTCGAGGCTATCATGGTGGATGAGATCCACAGACAAATGCTTTTGAAACATTCACCTCTCTTTTTTGGGCAGCAAATGGTGCATGTCTTGCCATGGTCTCCCACAAGGGACTTTCAGGCTTTAATCAGACACAGATGCCCAGTCTGGGTTGAAGTTGTTGATTTCCCCCAATGCATGGCCGCACTTTTGCCTAAAATTGCAGCCTCTTTAGGTAAAGTGGTCTGCCCACCACGGCCAAATGGTAATTCAAACAGATTTTGCATTCTCTGGGATACTGATAATCCCACACCGGACTCTTATTCAATCACGGTGAATAATGTAAACATGGGGAGTGCATTTTATAAACTCAAATGGGGCTTATTTGCAGGGGCCTGTTTTGAATGCAAAAAGTTTGGACACATGGCCTCACAGTGTCCGCTGAACTCACATAAAATGCCTCATGTCACCTTGCTAGTCCACATGCCCACCAAAGATGCTCCTACTCCAATTGCCAACAAAAATAAAAGCAGTAGACAGCAGTCTGGAAGTCCGGATAAAGGCAAAGATTCAGTAGTTATCCATGCGAATCTCACTTCACATTCACCTCCTGCTACTCAATCCTTGCCCAAAGGAAAGCAACCTTCAACTGATGGCTGGCAGAGCCCAAGAAAAGTTATTTCTACTCGAAGAATTCCACCCCCCCACACTTGGAATGGTGCATCTTCTAGCGGAAACACCCCAGAGATCAATACAGGAATTGGGATTACATGGGCTGCAGTAACAGCCAGCAGAACACTCTTCCCTGAAGAAGAGGTTGCTGCTTTGCTGTCTACTTCTCAGGCGACTACTTCTTCTCAGGGGCGAGGCCTCGACCCTGAGATAGAAATGCAAGGTTGACCTTATACTTTTTGCTGCTGTACATAGTTGCTACATTACTATAAATATCTGTATATATGACTGCTCACATCACCTGTTTTACACTCAATGTCTAGGGCATGAGTGACAGTAGGAAATGGAAATCTGTGTGGCTGTACATCAACAGATTTCAGCCTGACATAGTGGCATTACAAGAGCACAACCAACATATTTATGCAGGCAAGACAGGACACTACTATGGGTATGACATTTTCTATGCTGGGGAGCACTCTTTCTCAGGGGTTGTCCTTCTGATCAAACATGAGCTTCAACCAGTCATTGCATTAAATGACAACAAAGGCAGATGGCTTGTTCTTCAATGCATTATTAGAGGAGAGGTGTTTGAATTTGCTTCAGTTTATGCACCTCAGTCATCTCGAGATAGAACTGTAATTTGGGATGCTATGCAACAATACCCGTGGAGATATCATGCCTACATATGTGGGGATTTCAATAATAATCCACAACAGGGAGACAACACTTCCAGCCACGATCATATGTTATCTCCTGAAAGGCATGCATGGTCTCAACTACTTTTGCATTCGAATCTGGTTGACCTTTGGAAGAAATTGCAGCCTCTGTCACCGGACTACACTTTTCAACATAATGCTCTTTCTGCTTATCAGGCAAGACTGGATCGTTGGTATAGTGTCGCTCCCCAACAAAATGGGGATTTCGCATGCAAAATGTGGATTGACTATGCCTTTGTGCATTCAGACCATGCACCACTATGGCTGCGGTTATCTTTTCATAAGATGCCAGAAGATAGATTGCCACAACGGCGACATCTAATCATCAACAATAGTTATTTGCAACATGCTAAATTCAGGGCAAAGGTTACTGAAGCAGCTCGTTGTCTTTTCTCTAGCAGCTATCTTCAAGCTGATGATGCCTGGGTTTCTTTTATTTCTCAAATGCAAATGGTGATTAGAGATTATGGCAAGTCTTACATGAAGACTCTGAGGGAAACCATTGCTCAGGCCAAGTCTACTTGTCAAGACCTCACTGAACTCAGTCATCATCGTTCGTTGTCCATGCAAGAGCAAACCACACTATGTCAGGCCAGACATTGTCTTAAACTAAATGATCACAGGAAACTGGCAAAATGGGAGACTAGAGCAAGACAAAGAGCCTTCACAGATAAAGGTTGCTCCTCCAAAGAATTTTTCAAGAGTTTGCATCAGAGGAGAATCAAAACAGAAATTTGCAGAGTGCTTATGCCCGATGGATCATGGACTACTACACGGTCACAGCTTGCCTCTGTTTGTGTGCATCACTTCTCCCAGCAATTTGGCTCTACAGCTCCTCTCTCGCAACAGGTTTTGCTTGCACGAAATTTACTGTTGCAAAATGTTTCTCCAATAATTTCCCCTACTCAAGCTTTGGAATTGGAGGAACCCTTTACTGAGAGGGAACTGTCAGATGCGATCAAATCATGTGGCACATGGAAATCCCCCGGATGGGATGGTTTAACAGTCGAGTTTTTTCTAGCATACTGGCCTATTTTGAAGCATCCATTACTATATATGGTGAATGCTGCATGGCAACATCAGAAAATGCCAGACACATGGAAGAGAGGTCTTATTAAACTCCTTCCCAAAAAACAAATTTGTGAGTCTTTGGCAGACTGGAGACCTATCACTCTTATGCCCGTAATTTACAAAGTCACTACCAAAATGATTGTTGCTCGGCTAAAGGGGTTTTTACATGATGGGTTGCATCCTACACAATATGGCTTTGTCCAGCGTAGGCATATCACCGATAACATTGCTAATGCTTACATTGGAATTGAATATGCCAAATACACACAGCAGGATGTTTTGTTATTGCAAGTTGATATTGCCAAAGCTTTTGATACAGTTCAGTGGGATTTCATTTCATCGACTATGCAGGCTTTGGGTTTTGGCACAAAAATGCAGCAACTCATCAATTGGCTATATCAAGATAGTGAAGCTGCCTGCATGCTTTCAGGAGATATTTCTCCATCCTGGACTCTTGCTTGCTCTGTCAGACAAGGATGTCCACTGAGTGCTTTACTTTTTGCCATAGCCACCCATCCACTGCTTCAATATCTGGATCACCTCTTGGACACTGACCAGCTGCACGGTTTGGAGATTCTAGGCAGTCGCAGCATGATTGCTCAAGCATATGCTGATGATTCTTCCTTTACTCCAAAAAATACTCGGGCTGATCTGTCCATGATTATGCATGCTCTTTCTACATATGGATTGGCTGCTGGCCTTCAGGTAAATTTTCAAAAATCAAAATTGCTGCCTTTACATGCACAGGACTGGCACAATCTTTTGTGGCCTGGGGAAATTGTCCTTGCTTCTCAATTCATTCGACATCTTGGTTATCCTCTAGGCTGGGGACTCACCCGTTCACAACAAACTGATTGGGTGCTAGTAAAGTTAAGGGCAAAACTTGAATATTGGAAGCTTGCAACTTGGCCATTACATGTTCGTCTGCGAATTACACAATCCATTTTGATAGCATACATACAATTTTATCTGCCTCTCACTATGTTCACTAAGGCAGATTTGGTATCATTTATGTCAGCTATCATGGAAATTTTCTGGCGTTCAAAACATGGCAAGAAAAGTCTCAGATTACTCTCCATGCATCGTCTCTGTTCTCCAAAGATGCACGAGGGTCTGAACATTCTCAATATTCAAATGCACTTGCTTGCTCACAGGGGGAAAATGATGATGCAGTTTCTACAAGGAGATCAGCCTTGGGCTTTTATGATCCGCTCTCTCTTATTACATCTTCATACATCTGCTTTTGGGAATTGGCAGCCTACTCAGTGGGAATTTTTATTTGGCTCTATCCAAGGCAAGATCAGAGGATGCTCTTTTGTCTCTTCTCTGCTTCTTGATTGGAAACATATTCTATCCCACTTGGAATGGAAAGGCAGGGACTCTCTCTCAGGCAACTCTTTGAGGGTAGAGAATCTCTTTTGGTCTAAAGTATTCCATCCACCTTTGGCCATACAAGAACCCCGACGTTCTTATTTTCTCTCCTTCAAAGGCATTTCATCTGTGGCGGATGTACTTCAGGATGATGGCACAATTCTATCTTTTTCTTTGGCTGCTCGCAAATATGGCTTGGGAGCTCATTATCGTCCTTTATGGCATAAAATTTCAGCAATGCTCCAACCGTACTTGCCGGTACCTCATTTAGAAATTCAGCATCGGCTTGAGGATTGGATTTTACGCTCTCCTTCCTCATATGTCCGTCCTTTGAAGCTTTCACATATTACAGTGTCATCACTATATAAAGTGTTATTACCTCTACCTTGGATTTCCAACAGAGCAAATACTGTTTGGCATATGGATCGTCCAATGAAGTGGTGGAGAAAAAGGCTGCGTCTCCTTTGGCATTACAAAGTCCCTCTTCGACAACAGCTTTTCCTATGGCGAGTTCTCCTTGGCATTTTTCCATCTGGATAGTTACTCGCACACAGACATATTGCTTCAGCTGTTTGTCACAGATGCTCGCACTCTACTGAATCAGTGCTTCATATCTTTTGGTCCTGTCCAAACACTTCTGATCTCATTGCTCTCATCAGACAGAGGCTTCGACAGCGATTTCCTACTGTTACTTTTGGCAGATTTTTCTGGTTGTTTGGATTTCATCCCCAGAGACAGGGTTTTGATTTATTTTTTGTATGGGTGCGATATTGGACCCTATGGACTTTATGGATGGATAGAAATCATAGAGTCTTTGGTGATTATGTGCTTTCATTCCCACAAGCTTGCAGGACATTCCCCTTGGGTCTGCATCATCGGCCCATTTGGAGAATACTTACAACTATGTTGCAGCCATTTGTTCCTGTTCCTCCACTGTTTGTACAGGACAGATTGCTAGACTGGAATCTGACTTCCTTATCCCCTGCTACCTGTTCGCTTCCAATGCATAATCTGGCCTCCTCGATGGTTTACAGATTTCTTCTTCCACCGCCATGGATTGATAAGCATGCCAACACTCTTTGGAATTTGGATAGGCCTCTATCTTGGTGGCAATCACGACTGAAGAAAATTTGGAAAGCCAAATTGCCATTGAAACAGCGGCTTTTCTTTTGGAGATGATCACTCATGTTTCTCATTTGCTGCGGCTTCGGTTTCCCTCTACCAGATTTGGGAAACTCTTCTGGATGTTTGGATACTTCTCATCCCACATGTCTCCATTCCTCCTTTTCTTTCACTGGACTCGTTTTTGGGTACTATGGACTATTTGGACACAGAGATTGCATTCTAGGATGGGACAACAGTTTCCACAGTTATATGCTTTCTTCAGAATGTCCCTCAAGCAATCTTTATATGATAGTTATGCTGCGAAGGACTTGGATGTTACTAGCCTTGAAGTGTTTTCTGACTGTTTTTGAGTTCTTCCATTAGGCTCTCTTTTGGAGTCTAATGTCATGTACATTGATCTCATGTTAATAATATAGTCACTGGTTTCACAAAAAAAGTGTGTGTGTGTGTTCATTGTCGTGTTAGAGTGTGTGTGTGTGTGTGTGTGTGTGTGTGTGTGTGTGAGAGGAAGTGAGAGAGTTGGTGTGTCGGAGCTGCTGCTGCCCTGCGCGCATCTGCCTGTGCGTCCTTGTGGGTGCCCATCAGGTCTGCCCGCTCAACCCCAGCGCCCATTAGGAGCCTCCTTCAGCTACGTCGCCCGTTTTTTCCTCTGCCGCTGCTGTCCATCTGATCCAGCCGCCTGTTCTAGTTCCTCTTTTCCTCTGCTGCTGCTGTCCACCTGTTCTAGCCGCTGCTGTCCGCCTCTTCTTGCCGCCTGATTTGCTCCCTTTTGCTGTGTATTACCCTTTCCCTACCTGCGCATATCCCCTGCTGCCCTCTTCCGTCCTGATTTTGGTGTTTTTATTGGCCCCCGGCTGTCTGCTCTCTTCTTCTTTTGCTATATCAGTCCTGCCCTGTTTGCCTCCATGGAGGACCTTATCAAAAGTTATTCTCGGAAGGACTTGTTCCGGGACCCCAAAAGACAGCAAGTTGAATTGCCTACTTCAGCCTCTGAAGATGCTCACTATGTTTTCGATATGCTCAAGGATGAATTCCACCAGAGCCGGAAGGAGTGGGCCAAACCTCCTCCGGCACTTAAGTATAAGTTGAAGCTGCCCTCATTGGTTACTCCTCTCCGGAAATTCTCTCAGCAAGCGGTTATCATTTTTTTCCCTGGGAAGTTACCCTCTGCAAATGATGTGGCTCAGTGGGTTCAGGCTTTGTTGGGAGGTTGCTTTGTTGAAGGAGTATACTTTGCTTCTTGAGGTTTTTATGAAGTGCACTTTTTGGATGCCTCATATCATCAGCAGATATTGGAGATGTCCAGATCACCCAACCCCTCCTTCTATTGCGGTAGAGGTGGAGGATGTTCCCTTGGGCGAAAAATATTTTGACTTGAAATGGGGAGTATTTACCGGTGCTTGTTTTACTTGTCATAAGTTTGGCAATCTAGCTTCATAGTGTCCCGCAGTTCTGCACCAGCTCCCACCCACGGCTATTGCTCCAGAAAATACTACTCCTCCAACTTATGGTCCGGGGCCTAAGGCTATGCCTAGCAAGTTGGGTGATGTGACATCTAAATCTGCTCTTCCCAAGGAGAGTGTGGTCCATGTTTCAGCCAAGCAAAAGGATAAGGGAAAGGGCAAAATTCCAGAATCTACTGCCTCCCCCCAGGGTGCCTGGCAGCAGCCCAAAAAGGTGTTTGCGCTTAAGCCACGACCATTACAATCTCGGCATTGGGATGCCTCTACTTCCACCCCTGGCCAGGCCTCTACCCCTGTTGATAGCCTGACTTCTCGACTGTGGGTTGATGTGCTCAAGAAGGGCATTCATGTATGTGACAATGATGAGGACGATAGAGCTATTGATCCAGGAGGCCAGGTGGATGTCGATGTAATGGCTGATGCCTGACATCTTGTACCTTTACTATGTTTTTCGGTTCGGCTGTATATATCTCTCATGTCTGCTTCAATTACTTGCATTACATACAATGTCCAAGGTCTTTGCAATGTCAACAAGTGGAGACTTTTTTGGCACTATGTATATAGAATGCACCCCGACGTTATTTCCTTACAGGAACATAATCAACACTTCTTGGCTGGCCAGCAAGGCCACTTTGCTGGTTATGACATCTTTTATGCTGGTACAATGCACTTTTCGGGGGTATGCATGCTGGTGAAACATGATATGCAGCCCACGGTTGCTTACAATGACCCCCAAGGTCGATGGATGGTAATCAGATGCATCTGTCATGCCGATCTTTATGAAATAGCATCGGTTTATGCCTCTCAAACTTCTGCGATAAGAGCTCAAACGTGGGCCTCCCTCAAGCAATATCCATGGCTCTCTAATGCTTTTTTGTGTGGGGACTTTAATAACTCGCCTGCCATGCAAGACAACACCACTCATCGATCTCACATGATCCCCACTGAGCTTCGACATTGGGAGGATATGCTTTCTTCCTTGCATGCAGAAGATTTGTGGCTCTCAACAAGGGATGGAGATATGGGTTATACATACCGTCATAATGCTTTCACTCATTACTGGGCTCGACTTGACAGATGGTATTTGTTGCATGCTCAGCAGTATGCTAGTTTTACATGTGCATTATGGGTTGATCATTCCCTCTTGCTATCTGATCACTTTCCAGTATGCTTGACATTATCGATAGCACGGTTGACAGATATGGTGAGAGTGGCTGTCTGCCCCCTCCTCTTACATGCTCAGGAGGATATGGATTTTGCTTGGATCAGTCTTGCACATCGCCTGCAGGCTGTTATTCAAGATTATGGACGGAGTCACATGGAGAACCTCAGGCTTAAGCTGAAATGGGCTCAATCTCACAAGCAACAAATGGATGTACTCAGCTCTTATAGGCAGCTCGCTTCCTCTGAACAGGATTCTTGGGCTTATGCGGTTCATATCATCCATCAAAATGATCTTCGCAAATTAAAGAAGTGGCAAATCCGAGCTCGCATGAAACCCCTTTTGGATAAGGGTTGCTCCTCCAAGGCCTTCTTTAAAAGTTTGCATGCGGATCGACAAAAGGAGGATATTTGCAGGATCAAGCAGGATGATGACACCTGGACCACCTCCAAATCAAAATTGGAATCGCAATGATCTAGTAATTTTCAGCATCTCTTTTCTCCTCAGCCTGATTATTCGATGCAAGTGAATGCAGCTAGGTTTCAATTTCTTATGCATGTTCAGCCTATATTGTCTTTGGAACAGGCTCATGCATTGGAGCAGCCATTTATGCATAATGAACTGGATGATGCTTTGAGTCATTTACGTAAAGGCAGCTCTCCTGGTTGGGATGGATTGACTATTGAATTTTTCCTTGCATTTTGGGATGATCTCAAGGACACTCTTCTTCTTATGATCAATCATGCTTGGGCAAAACAATCTCTTCCTCCTTCTTGGAAGAGATTGTTCTGAATGGATAGGCCTTTATCTTGGTGGCAATCAAAACTCAAGAAAATTTGGAAAGCTAAATTGCCATTGAAACAGAGGCTTTTCTTTTGGAGATGTATAGTGGGAGCTTTTTCCATTGGGGTGAAATTGGAAGCACGTCGTATTGCTTCCTCTTCCTGCCCCCGTTGCTCTCATCATCGTGAGACAGTTTCCCATTTGTTATGGTCTTGCCGGCACTCTCGGATATTGATCACTCATGTTTTTCATTTGCTCCGGCTTTGGTTTCCCTCTATCAGATTCGGGAAACTCTTCTGGATGTTTGGATGCTTCTCATCTCAGATGTCTCCATTCCTCCTTTTCTTTCACTGGGCTCGTTTTTTTAATACTATGGACTATTTGGACACACAGATGGCATTTTAGGATGGGACAACAGTTCCCTCAGGCATATGCTTTCTTCAGAATGTCCCTCAAGCAATCTTTATATGATAGTTATGCTGTGAGGGATTTGGATGCTACTAGCCTTGAAGTGTTTTCTCACTGTTTTTGAGTGCTTCCATTAGGCTCTCTTTTGGAGTCTAATGTCATGTACATTGATTTTATGTTAATTTTATAGTCACTGGTTTCATCCAAAAAAAAAAGTGTGTGTGTGTGTGTGGGTCAGTGTGTGTGTGTGTGTAAATGTATATGTGTGTGTGTGAGTGAGTGCGGCCTCTACTCTCCAACCTCGCCAAGATTCCTTACAGGCTCCCTTTCTGTCCGTACAACTGTACGGTCGCCGTACGATTTCCATACGACCGTACAAACAGCTAGGGTAGGCTCGACTTACCTCTGCGCAGATCCGTACCTGTCTACATCGCCGTTCTCTTTTCTGACGTATGCGTTCCATACGTCCGTACAGCCTCGTCCGTATTTCCGTACAGTGCAGTCCTTTCCGTGCCCCGTCTGCATCTCCGTATAATCCAGCCTTTTCCGTACAGCCCCGTTTGTATTTCCGTACAGTCCAGCCTTGTCCGTACAATCCAGAATCTTTTCCGTACAATTTTGGGTCTTGCTCCTGTGCTTTTCGGTACAGTTCTCTGTCTCGTTTTTTTTCACTCTATACTTCTCCGTACAATCTTTCTTGCCTTGCCGTATTTCAATCATGGCTTCAGGTTCGGATGTTTGTACATATGCTCGAAAAGAAAGACCCGCAGATGCCAAGCGCCGTCCTTCACAGCCTGCATCACAAGATGATGAACTTACTATGGAAGCTCAATACGTGTTTGATACACTTAAGGATGACTTTCAGCAGTCACGACAGGAATAAGGCAAACCAGTCCCAGAGGTCACATACAAATTGAAACTGCCATCCCTCGTGAATCCTCTCATGAAGTTATCTCAAACCGCGGTAATAATTTTTTTTCCAGGAAGAATCCCAGCAGCCAGTGATGTTGCACAGTGGATTAAGTCCATCCTTGGAGGATGCTTTGTAGAGGGAGTATTTTTGGCATCTAGAGGCTTTTATGAGGTGCATTTATCAGATGCTTTGTGCAAGCAGAGGCTACTTGAGCTTTCTCCCCTCTTTTAAGGGAAGCAGATGGTACATGCTATGCCCTGGTCCCCAAACAAGGATTATCAAAGTCTTATATGACATCATTGTCCTGTATGGGTTGAGGTTGTTAACTTCCCGAACTATATGCATGAAGAATTGCCTGGCCTGGCTGCTTCTTTGGGACAGGTCATTTGTCCTCCACGCCCTATGGGAAACCGTAACAAGTTCTGCATTCTCTGGGACACTGATACACCTACCCCTCCTTCTATTGCAGTGGAAGTTGAGGGAGTGCAATTGGGAAAAAAGTATTTTGAATTGAAATGGGGTGTGTTTGCAGGAGCTTGTTTTGCCTACCACAAGTTTGGGCATCTAGCCTCTGAATACCCAATGGTTCTGCATCAGCCCCCTCTCAATGCCTTGCCGCCCCAAACACAGGAAAACAAATCACTTGCTGGAAAAGGAAAAGATAAAGAAAAAGAGAAGATGAAGGAATTTGCGAGAACTGATCAGGATGGTTTTCAACAGCCTAAGAAGGTGGTTGTATTGAAGCAACGCCCCTTTCAATCTCGTCAATGGGATGCTTCTTCTCCCTCACCAGGACAGGCTTCTACTTCAGCTCCTGTCTATCAAAATTGGGTGGGGGTTTTGAAGAAGGGCATCCCCATATGTGATTCTGAAGAAGGGAAGAATGCTATTTCTTTCATGGATCATGAGGGAACGCATCTTGTTCTATACTTATATGTTACTGTATATACCTCTTTCATGCATCAAACACTTAAGTGCTTTACATACAATGTACAGAGCCTCTGCAATGTCTCAAAGTGGAGGCTTTTATGGAATTATGTACATAAAATGCAGCCAGATATTGTTTGTTTGCAAGAGCATAATCAACACTCGGTTGGTCATCATGATTATTTTGGCGGTTATGACATATACTATGCTGGTACCACTACCTACTCAGATGTATGCATAATGGTTAGACATGAGCTGGAGCCTCAGTTAGCCTTCAATGACAGCAGTGGCAAATGGATGGTCATACAATGTAATGTCAATGGTGATATTCTTGAGTTTGCATCAGTCTATGCCTCCCAGACCTCTGCCATGAGGGCTTCTTTATGGGATTCTTTAAGCAAATATCCATGGAGATCTAATGCATTCATCTGTGGAGATTTTAATAATTCCCCTCTGCCAAGAGATAACACCACTTCAAGATCTCATATGCTATCATTGGAAAGACAGAAATGGGATATCATGCTTCTTTCTGTGCAGGCTGAAGATTTATGGCTGCTTCTCCAAGGGTCAGTGCCTGGATATACTTTTCATCATAATGCACTTACTACATACTGGGCAAGGCTTGACAGATGGTATTTGTTTTACCCACAACAATATGCAGATTTTAGCCCTCATCTCCTCGTAGATTTCTCATTGGGCTTGTCAAATCATGCCCCATTATGGATGAATCTGCACCTTGGTATGCCACTGGATGATTTGCCACCCCTTTCCAGTAGATTATTGCATGTTAATCAGGCTTATTTCCGACATCGCTATTTCCAGCAAATGATCAGACTTGCAATTCATCCCTTGCCTTTCATGCCCAGGAGGACATGGATTATGCTTGGGACAGCTTTGTCTCTCGTATACAGAATGTCGTTAGGGAGTATGAAACTAGCATATGACTAAATGGAGGAATGAGGTTAAATGGGCAAAAAGGACAGCACAACAATTGACTGAATTTTCACATTTAAGGCCTCTCTCTGAATCAGAAAATGATTCCCTTTCACATGCTCGGATTAAATTGACTGCTAATGATCAGAGGAAATTGCACAAATGGCAGATTAGAGCAAGAATAAGCCCCTCATGGATAAGGGCTGCTCATCAAAAGCCTTTTTCTAGGGACTGCATGCTACTCGAAAGAAAAACTCATGTCTAAGGGTAAGGAAGCTAGATGGCTCTTGGACGCACTCTTTCTCTGATCTCCAAGATGAATGCCAAAATTATTTCCAGAATTTTTGTTCTCTGCTCCTGGTTCCCCATCAAATCAAATGACTGACGCGAGGACTGAATTCCTCCAATATGTTTCTGAAATAGTGGAAATGGATGATGCTCTTACCTTGGAGAGACCTTTTACTGATACAGAACTTGATAATGCATTGTTCCACCTCAGCAAATACAAGTCCCCTGGCTGGGATGGCCTTACGGTGGAATTTTATATTTCTTTTTGGGATGATTTGAAAGATGTCCTCTTGCAAATGATCAATGTTGCCTCACAAGAAAATCGCTTACCGCACTCTTGGAAGCATGGCATAGTCAAACTTGTGCCCAAAAAACATCTGTGTAACCATATGTCAAATTGGAGGCCTATTACTTTGATGCATGTAGTTTACAAACTCATTGCCAAAATGATTGTGTATAGGCTTCACGAGATATTGAATGCGGGCCTTCATCCTCATCAGTATGGGTTTGTGCCGCGAAGACAAATCCATGACAATATCTCCAATGCATTGACTGCAATTGAATATGCTAAGTACTCGCATCAAGATGTGCTCATATTGCAAGTAGATATTGCTAAGGCATTTGACACTGTTCAATGGGATTTTATCTCTCAAATCATGACAAAGTTGGGCTTTGGTCCAAAGATAGCAAATGCAGTTTACTGGCTTTATTCTGGCTCTACTTCTCAGTGCATTCTTGGGGGTCATCTATCTCGGTCATGGACATTGGGTAGATCAATTAGACAGGGCTGCCCTCTTAGTGCTCTCTTCTTGATCATCTTACAAACACAAGACAGATGACTGGTCTTAAAATCCCTGGGGCTGCATCTTTTTTGGCACAAGCATATGCTGATGATTCCTTCTTTATGCCACAGAATTCTCCCCGGGGAGTTCACATGCTTGGGACCACTCTATCATTGTATGGATTGGCACCGGGATTGCATGTCAATTTTGACAAATCTAAATTGCTTCCCCTGAAACAATGTGACTGGCATTCTATTCTTTGGCCAGGTCAGGTGGTGCATTCCAAAGATGTAGTCAGAGATTTGGGATATCCTATAGGATGGCATATCACCAGGAAGCAACAGTTAAAATGGATCTTTCAAAGACTTCAACATAAACTGGAATACTGAAAAATTTCTACTTGGCCACTTCATGTCAGGCTCAGAAAAGTACAGTCCATTGTAATGTCCTATGTCCAGTTCTTTTTGCCTTTGCTGCATTGGTCCTCCAGAGATATTTCAGCCTTTATGTCTCAAGCTATGGAGATGTTATGGAGGACAAAAACTGCTGTGAAAGCATTGAGACTGATGAAGATGGAAATGGTGTGCTCTCCTAGGATGCATGGTGGACTTAATATCCTCAATATAAGATATCATGTACTTGCAAGGAAGGCGACTATGCTCCATACTTTTTTCCGCCAACGACAGCCATGGACTTGTATGATAGCATCCATGTGTGTCAACATGAGGACTTCTACTTATGGTCATTGGACTTCTGATCATTGGGAGGTTGTCATTGGGAGATTTGTAGGGAAGATACCTCGCTGTCCTTTCTCTAATGCTCTGATACTTGACTGGAAACAAGTACTTTCTAAGGTCAAATGGGCTCCTGATAATTGCTCGGGGACAAACTCAATGAGGAAAGAAAGTATTCATTGGAGTGCCATCTTTGACATTCCACTCGCTTTACAGGAACCTGTTCGGGCATACAATCTCATGAAATTGGGAATTAGATATATACATGATGTGGTAAATAATCAGGGCTATGTCTTATCTTTTCCTCAGGCCACTGCTTCCTATGCATTGGGAATGCACCATAGGTCGATATGGAAGAAAATTGCTGATTTGTTACATCCATCCTGTTCCTCTGCCTGCCTTGACCTCCATCAAAGCCTACAGGCTTCTTCAGCCTGCTCCATGGATTCAGCAATATGCTAATACTCTGTGGCATATCAGGAAGCCCCTCTCATGGTGGCGGAAGAATCTTCGGATATTATGGAAGTGTAAAATGCCTTTGAAACAAAACTTTTTCTTTGGAGATGCATGACAAGCACATTGTCAATGGGAGTCACACTTGCCAAACGTCGCATTGCACCATCCACATGTTTAAGATGTCGGGCTCCTTCAGAGACTGTCCCTCATTTGCTTTGGCGCTGCCCGTGTTCTAGGAACCTCCTCGAGAGAATTTCAGATCATCTTCGGCTCCGTTTCCCGAGTCACAGATTTGAGAAACATTTTTGGCTATTTGGCAGATTTATGAGGTCCTTGTCTCAATACTCACTATTTCTCTCTTGGGTGAGATATTGGACTCTTTGGACAATCTGAAGTGAGCATAATTTGGCATACTTGGGTCGGCAGATTCACAAGTCATATGAATCTTTCTGAGCCTCATTGCGGCAATCCTTATATGATGCCTGCCATGAGGGTGATATAGATGCTTCTTGCATAGAGCTTTTCTTTTTATGTTTCTGATCTTTGGGATACTCTCCATTTTGTAGACTTCCCATCTTGTAAATTTATGAGCATATAAATACAACACTGGATATTACTTTAAAAAAAAGTGTGTGTGTGTGGGTGTGTTTTCCGGGCCTCATTGCGGCAGTCCTTATATGATGCCTTGCATGAGGAAGATTTGGATGTTTCTTGCATTCAGCTTTTCTTTTACTGTTTCTGATGGATAGGGCATTGGCTCTTTTCTCGAGCACTGCCCTGTTGTAAAATGGATGTTTCATAATATAATGTTCTTAGTTTCACCCAAAAAAAAAAAGTGTGTGTATGCTCTCTCGCATCAAATGATCTCCCCATCCTGCTTCTATAGCTTCATCGCTTCGAATGGAAAGCCTTCACTGGTGTGCTTTTTTTTACTCTCCTCTTGCTGTACAACAACCAATCAGAGCTTACAATCTCATGAAGTTGGGCATCCGGTTCATTGATGATGTGGTAGATACTCAGGGGCATATTCTCTCTTTTCCGGTAGCATGCCAAAACTACAATCTTGGGATGCATCATAGACCCATATGGAAAGCTATTGCAGATCTCTTACTCCCTTTGGTTCCGATTCCAACATTGGAAGTAAGAGACAGGCTTCAAGATTGGCATCTTCAGTCTTCAAGTCCAGCATTATCCTCTCAGCCATTGCATCTATTGACTTTCATACAAGCTTATCGATTGATATTACCTTCTCCATGGATTGCTCATCATGTAAATTCTCTTTGGCTCCTCGCAAAGTGATCTCCCCCAGGCCACCTTTGCCTTCTCGGACTTGGAGTTGTGCATCCTCTCATGGGAAAATGCCTGCTGAAAACTCTAGTGTTAGCTTGACCTGGGCTGCTATGACTGCAAATCGGACCTTGTTTCCTGAAGAAGAAGTTGCTGCACTTTTGTCCTCTCCTCGGACTGATGCTTCATCCCAAGACAGAGGCTCAAACATTGAGGTGGAAATGCAGACGTTGTCCCATAACTGTAAATATGCTTGATCATCTGAAGTGTGTTACTCTCAATGTACAGGGAATGTGTGATGGTCGCAAATGGAGACTGGTCTGGATGTATATCAGGCAATTGCAGCCTGATATAGTTGCTTTACAAGAGCATAATCAGCATATGTATGCTGGTCAAATAGGACATTTTGCTGGTTATGATATCTTCTATGTTGGAGAGCACTCCTTTTCTGGTGTGGCTTTTTTGGTAAGGCATGACCTTCAACCTGTTGTGGCTCTCAATGATCGCCATAGTAGATGGATTATTGTTCAATGCCTTGTTCAAGGGAAAAATTTTGAATTTGCATCGGTTTATGCCCCCCAATGTTCTCGTGATACAGCTTTGATCTACGCTGCCATGCATAGCTATCCATGGCGACAACATGCCTTCATTTGTGGTGACTTTAATAATGCCCCTCAATCAAGTGAACAACACCTCAGACCACACCCATATGTTGGCTTCTGAAACACAAGCATGGTCTGATTTTTTGCTTGAGTTGCGCCTGGTTGATCTCTGGAAGGAATTACAGCCCATGCTTCCGGGCTATACCTTTAAGCATAATGCTCAATCTTCTTATCGGGCACGCTTGAACAGATGGTATCAGGTTGATCCAAAGCATTGTGATGCCTTTACTTGTCAAATTTGGGTTGATCATGCTTTCACACATTCACATCATGCTCCTCTTTGGTTAAGGCTTTCCTTACATGAATTTCCCACTGACAGATTGCCTTGCCAAAGGCTTTTGCTGATTAATAATAGTTATCTGGAGCATGCTGACTTTAAAGCCTTAGTCTCTGATGCTATTCAGCCTCTCTCTCATCAGATACACATTGGTTTGGATTATGCCTGACAGGCTTTTGTTACTCGGATGCAATCAGTTATTCGCGATTATAGCAAATCCTATATGCAAGCTACAAGGGAGACTGTAGCACATGCCAAATTTACTTGTCAGAGTTTGACTGAGCTTGCTCATCTTCGCCCTTTGTCTTCAGAGGAAAGCATGCTCTTATGTCAGGCTCAATTCTCTCTTCAATCCAATGAACGTAGAAAGCTTGCTAAATGGGAAACCCGATCCAGACAACGGGCTTTTTTGGATAAAGGCTGCTCGTCCAAGCAATTTTTAAAGAGTTTACACTACAAAAGACAGGCTGCCAATATCTGTCGGATCCGGATGCCTAATGGTTCTTGGTCAACATCTCGTTCAGAGCTTGCTAATTTATGTGTGAAGCACTTCTCCACTCATTTTGGGCATGTGGATACTCTTTCTCCTCAGGTCGTGTCTACACGTCAGCTTCTTTTGCAACATGTTCATCTAATTTTGTTTGATGCTCAGGCTTTGGAACTTGAACATCCCTTCATTGAAAGGGAATTGTCTGATGCACTCAGATCCTGTGGCAGATGGAAATCTCCAGGATGGGATGGTCTCACTGTTGAATTCTTTCTTGCATTCTGGGATCTTCTTAAATTCACCTTGCTGCAAATGGTAAATACAGCATGGCAAAATCAGCAGATGCCTGTGTCATGGAAAAAGGGTCTTCTCAAGCTGATTCCAAAGAAGCAGCTATGTGATTCACTTGGCCAATCATTCACAAGATCATTGCCAAAATGGTGGTTGATCGGATTAAATGTTATTTGCATGATGGGTTGCATCCCTTTTAATATGGCTTTGTTCCACGTCACCATATCACAGATAACATTGCCAAGTGTGTGTGAAGCCTCAACTCTCAATGTAGTAGTGTGGCCAAAATCTCGTGTCTTGCAAGTTTTGAACCCAGCCATTATTATTATAAAGTTACGGGTCTCATTTTTCGCTCTACTCTTTTAGGTGCCTTTCCCTATTTTTCCAACAAGCCCTTGGGGAAACCTTGTTGTATGGACGAGTTAAAATATGTATATGATCCATAGGAATATCTCCTCACCTACCCATTTATTCATTTCAGCAATAAACCTTGGATACTTTTATTTTGGGTTTATTAATATCTTTATCACAGACTATCATATCCAAGTTGTTTACCATTCATCATAGGATGTCCAACTCAAAACTAAAGATCTATTCATTCATACTAAGATCCATGGAATAGTCCCTTGCATTGTAGTTAATCTTATGAGAATTATCAAAAAAGATTCCTCCACAGAATGAAATTGGATCTTTGTACTAAGACCTGGGACACGATATAATCTCCAAACTATAAAGGCCATGTGGTGAACAAAGAATAGGCAAGCCTTTGAAGAGTTAAATCATTGTATAAAGTTAGATCCATAAGTTACAAGGTAGAAGTCTGCCAATGAAATAGCATATAAAGTTCCTAATAGTTTCAATTAAACCTTGGAGCAAATTATCAACGGTAGCTATAAAAGGTTTCAAGTAGAAGATTAAGCCAAGAAATTCAAATCTTCAGAGACTACAACCTCCATGTAATATTCCATTTTCATTCCCATGACACCCTTTTACTTCCAGCCAATAAATATCGAAATTGTAAAGCTGAATTTGTATCCCTTAGTACTTGGCATTCAACTCATATCAAAGTATATATAATAACCCAAAATCTAACAAGCTTTCATTGTGAGGAACCCTTTTGGAATCGGTCCTATGGATGCAATGCTATAGCTACATCCGTCATAAAGTGGCATCCATGTAGCTTGGCTCTTTCAAAAAGAACTCTTTAGAGAAAACACTCTAGGAAAGTGGGTGAGCAGGCAGATGCAGTACCTTACACACAAAAATAAATGGGTGATGCAATTTAAGCCATGCTCTAAAGCCTCAAACAAAGGTTAGGGTGATTTTCAAACTTGACAACCAAAATAATTCGTAACGTTATGACACTGGTCAAGAAACTGCATAGCTGGCACAGACTAGAATCAATGTTCACTTTTTCATGTTTCAAAAGTACACTTTTGAGTTCAAAATGTACTAATGCTAAACAACATTGCTCTTCATTCTGCCCTTCCAGATTCTAGAAAGTAAACCAAGTTACTAAGTGTAAGTTTATCCCAAAAAATCAGTGGCTCTACTACTGTCTTAGAGTGTTACTGCTAACCAACTCAAGAGATACAACTCCAGTCCAAGACCTGGAGTTTAAGCTAATGCAACTAGTTCTTGGAGTGCTACTTAGTCTTGGCATTAGTTTAAGCAACTAAGTTGCTACTTATTCAGTCACAGCTGTGCCTCTACTTGATTGGTTTTCGAATGGACCTTCATATGCTGGCACCTTGTAATGTGCAAACAAGTAATATCGAACAAAAAAGAGAGAGAATTCAAGAGAATACTTCTTTTTTAAAGTAAAGCAGAATGCTGTTTTTTGAAAGATAGATCTGGAAAGTTTCAAGTACTAACGGAGGAGAAAAGAGGGAGTCGTCATTAACATCACAAGATCACAAGATGATGTTTCTACAAACATAAAATAGGTATTTCTTTAGATTACTTAGAGGTTCTCAGCGTAGGCATGGGATTACTTACAGATCTTTCTCAGCATAGACGTAGTTATCTTTAAGAACCTTCACGAACACTTTTATACCCCGCCATGTTGCCACTCGATAGCCTTTCTGCAACCACACAATCCAAACCACCTTGCAATTAATCTAGACAGACAAGCTCACCTAGCATTACTCACCATCTATGCTCTCTTAGACCATACTCATATGTCAGGTACAAAGCAAAGAAGAGAGCAATTCAGCCCTCGACTTCAATCCATATCAGCAAATAATTGGAAGCTCAACTGCCGCCATTATGCACTTCACTAAAAGCACATCACACAATACACTTCGCTCTATCAGCCAGCCGCCTTTACCTATAACTTCTCAACTCAAGGCTCTCTCTCTCTCTCTCTCTCTCTCTCTCTCTCCCCCCCCCCCGTGTGTCAAGCTGCCTCATAATGCCCACAAATTTGCTCCATGGAGAGAAGCACGTGACAACAGCAGCAAATCTTGAACGTGTTCCTAAGACACCAAAACTAATCGGGCCTGCATTCAGCTTAGATCACTCATGGATGGCACATGACAAGAATTGTTCGCCACAAAATGAGTGTGTGTGTGTGTGTGTGTGTGTGTGTGTGACTACCTTCTCTTGTACATCCTCTGAAGAAGCTCTCTCAGACTGCAGTCATCATCTTTTTCCCTGGGAAACTATCTTCGGCTAATGATGTGGGACAATGGGTAAATTCCCTCTTAGGAGGCTACTATGTGGAAGGAGTTTATTTTGCCTCTCGAGGATTTTATGAAGTTCATCTCTTGGATGCCTTGACAAAACAAAAGATGCTTGAAATGTCCCCTTTATTTTTTGGCCGTCAGATGGTGCATATCATGCCTTGGTCTCCTAATACAGACTATCAGAATCTCATCAAGCACCAATGCCTTTTTAGGGTTGAAGTGGTTGATTTCCCAGATTACATGAGAACGGAGCTTCTTGGCTTAGCAATGACATTGGGACAAGTGATCTGTCCCCCTCGTCCCACAGGTAATAAAAATCGCTTTTGCATCTTATAGGATACTGATAGACCAACCCCTCCTTCCTTCTATTGCTATTGAGATTGAGGGTGTTAATTTGGGAAAGAAATATTTCACTTTGAAATATGGAATTGTTGCTGGAGCTTGTTTCTCTTGTCACAAGTTTGGACACCTAGCTTCTGAGTGTCCCTCTATCCTTCATCCTCCTCCTCCAGCTGCCATTCCCCAGCCATCTAATAAAGGAGGTCAGAAGACTTATGTGGAAAAGACAGAAGCCAAAGGGGCAAAGCCTTCAGTTCATACAGAAAGTCAAGTCATTCCAGCTCAAAACAAGGATAAAGGAAAGGGCAAGCAAGTGGAAAAATATTCATCTTCTCATGAGGGTTGGCAGACTGCAAAGAAGACAGTGCCTCTCAAACAAAGACCTCTCCAATCCCGTAATTGGAATGCTTCTGCTCCTTCTCCTGGTCAACCATCTACCTCTTCTAATAGCCCAATCTCAAAGGCATGGGTCAATGCAGTCAAGAAGGGTATTCCGCTTTGTGAAGAAGATGATCTTGTCACGGAATTGGATTCTGAGGGTCAGCAAGACCCTGAGGCAATGGCAGAGGCCTAATGCCTCCTTTTCTTTCTGAGGATTACTCATTTCTTGTACATATTTTCATGCGTGCTTCTCTTAAATGTGTCCTCTACAACCCGAATAAATGGAGACTGTGTGTCAGAAAGAGCATAATCAGCATTCTTTTGCTGGCCAGCATGGGTTCTTTTCAGGATATGATATATTTTATGCAGGCTCTGATCAATTCTCTAGGGTGTGCATTCTAGCCAGACATGATTTGCAGCCTTGTGTAGCATATAATGATCTTTGTGGCCGATAAATGATTATCCAATGCATGATCAATGGAGAGATTTTTGAAATTGGTTCCTTGTATGCCTCTCAAACTTCAGCTTGTAGAACTCGAATGTGGGATTCCATAAAGCAATATCCTTGGTCCACTAATGCTATACTTTGTGGTGATTTCAATAATTTTCCTCACTGGAAGGACAATACCACTCATAAATCCCATATGCTGCCCTCTGAAATTCAGCAATGGGAACATATGATTTCACCACTTCGTACCGCAGATTTATGAACAGCAACTCACCCTTCAATTTTGAGCTTTACATATCATCATAATGCTTTTACAGAGTATTGGGCCAGGCTTGACAAATTGTATCTTATTCATGCTCAGCAATATGATGATTATACATGTCAAATGTGGACTGACTATTCTCAACAACTGTCTGATCACACTCCTCTTTGGCTAAACTTTTCATTTGGTATGCCTCTGGATGATATGTAGAGCTCTCCAGTCAGACACTTACAGGTCAATCAATTATATCTTTCTCATGAAAAATTCCAGCAAATGATTCGATTGGCTTGCAGGCCATTGTTATCACATGCTTGGGAGGACATTGACTTTGCCTGGAACTCTTTTGTGCATCGCATCCAAAATGTCATTAAGGAATATGGAAGATGGTACATGGCAGAAACCAGGCATCATATCCAATGGGCAAAATCACAAAAGCAGTCCTTGGTACAGATTAGCCATCAAAGGTCCCTTTCTACTTCTGAACCGGGTTCATTGTCTTGTGCTTCTTCCATAATTGATGCCAATGATAAATGCAAGCTTTCCAAATGGCAGACAAGGGCTAGAGTTAAGCCTTTGCTAGATAAGGGCTGTTCCTTAAAATCTTTTTTTCGAAATTTACATGCATATAGACAAAGTCAATCTATCATGAGAGTCAGAAAATCTTTATTGATGGTGATGTTACTCCGTTACATGGTTTTCTACAAGCGAACAATCTTACCTTGGAGAATATCTTGCTTGATCCTCCTCCAAGTGACTTGTAATCAGTTTATATTTTCATCAGCAAACTGATGTGGTTTCAAATGACTTGTAATAAGTTGACATTTTCAAAGCAGACTTCTGAGGTTCTTCTCAGAAGCATACTTGTAATCTTTTCAACTTTTGTACTTCATGGTGGGTTTTTTTCCTCTTCTTGAGGTTTCCCACAGAGAAATATATGATTTCACCAAAAACAAAAAGTGAGTGAGAGCTATGGAGTTTGCTTGCTGCTGCAGCCACATCTACGATTTCTGCGCCTCCTTGAAGGTCCGTGCCCTCCCTGCGAGCTCATCAGGGTCCGGTGCCTTCCAGCCACCGTCGTGAACTTTGCAGCCTCCCGTACCGCTTGTACGGCTATCCGTACAGGTTGTATGACTGTTCCGTACAGGTTCCAGCCTGCCTCTGTTGTGTCCGTACAAGTCTGTGTCTGCTGCTGCTCTTCCGTACCTATTGTACAGTTTCCTCGGTGTGTGCGCACTGCTCGTGTTAGAGACTCACTGTTCCCACCTGTGAGCCCCCGTTTTGTGGGGACAAGGGGCAGTGAGAGTAAGGAGGGATGGGAAAGAGAGACTCAGCAAACAGCAGAGATTTGGGGGGGGCTCCATGCCTTCCTAGAAGCATGGACTGGCTGCACAGGGCACCCTTTTATAGGGGCCTGTGGCAGGGCCAGTCGGCCCAACTAGGGCCACCGACCAGGGCCGACCCTGGTCAGTTTTCCAGACTGATCTGGTCGGTCACCAGTCAGGGGACCGACCCTGCTGGTCGGCCATACCAGCAGGCCTGGGCAGTACCAAAAAGGCCCACACTTCCCTTCATTTTGGCATCCAGTGCAGGACAGAAAGCCTCAGTTTTAGGCTGTGCTGTGCACTCAGATTTGGCATCTTCTGACAGAGAGAGTTCCTTCAGTTTGTCTCAGCACTTGGCTGAGTTTTGTATTGCTCCCCTGGAGCCAGTTTTCTGCCCACCATCCGGTGGATGAATATATTCTCTCTCTGTCTAAGTTTTCTCTGAGTGAGTATTGTATCTGTGATCAGTTATCTGAGTTGAGTGTTGCTAGAGCGGGAGAGATCTTGGCTGGAGGTTAGAGTGATTCTTTCCTTCTGTTTTCTAACATGGTATCAGAGCCATAGGCTCTCGACTCTTCTTCATCAAAAACACTCTCTGAAGGAAGGAGTTCCTTGGCTGTAAGGCAACTATGTTTTCAGTTCAGTTCAGTACAGAAGGTCAGTTCATTTATTTCTGTTTCAGTTATTCAAGTTCTTTAGCTATTCACCGAGATGGATCAGCGATCAGAAGCCTCTACATCCATTGCTCATCCTTCCTCCTTCTCCAGTCATCTTCCTTCTTCATTTATCCCTAATTTCGGTGAAGCTGGAAAGCTTGATGGTACAAACTTTCCAATCTGGAAAGTCAAGATCCGAAGCCATCTGTTGGCACGAAGGTTGTGGAAGATTGTCAATGGGACCGAAGAAAAGCCGGAGGACATTGTGGACAAGAGAGGTGAAGTTCTAGCTGAAGCAGATGCAGATGAACTCTGTGCATGGGAGGAGAGGGATGCTCAGGCCTTAGCAATGCTTATAGGCACGACAGCAGATTTTGTGATTCCTCATATCCAGTTGGCAGAAACGTCTTCAGAGGCGTGGACCATACTGAAGGAGCTGTATGAAACCGATAATACAACCGCCTAGTTCAATGCCTTTGGTGTAGCTGATCCCAAAGGTGCAAGTACCCTTCAAATACCTCAGTACTCGTAAACCTGCATTCCAATGATTCTTCCTGGGAGAAGCAGAGAACTGACATAATAGCCCAACTGCATAACAAATATCAGGGCGCGTATTGGTAAGGTAAAGCAAACTTCCTACCAATCGTCGATACAAAAGAGTATCAACCAGCTGAGATGTGTCGTGAACACTTAGCTTAAGCCCGACCTCCATGGGAGTTAATGCTATTCTGCAATCCTCCATCTAAAATCTCTTCAGAATTTCTCTGCAATATTTCTCCTGTGAAATGAAGATCCTGTCTTTAGCCTGCTTTACTTCAATCCCAAGGAAGTAATGTAATAACCCAAGGTCAGTCATCTCAAACTCAGACATGAGTAGCTCCTTGACCTGTGAAATCTTCTTGACATGATCACCTATCAAGATAAGATCATCAACATAGAGGATGAGTACCAATCGCAATCCCTTCTCAATGAACAAGTAAAGGTTTGCCTCAGAAGGACTCCGACTAAGCCCAATCTTCTGAAAGAATATATCAATCCTTTCGTACCAAGCTCTGGGGGCCTGTTTCAGCCCGTATAACGCCTTCTTCAACCTGCAGACCTTTAATGGGGACACTGGATCTTGAAAGCCTGGTGGCTGCTCCACATATACCTCCTCCTCCAGGGTTCCATTAAGCAATGCGGACTTCACATCCATTTGAAAAATAGGCCACTGGAATTGGGCAGCAAGGGCAATCACTGTCCGGATAGTAACCATGCGGGCTGTGGGAGCAAAAGTTTCATCAAAATCCATGCCTTCAGTTTGAGCAAAACCTTTCACTACCAACCTTGCTTTATACTTATCCAAGCTGCCGTCAGATTTGTATTTAAGTTTATATACCCACTTAGTGCCGATGACTTTCCGTTGAAGGGGCCTGGCCACTAAGTCCCATGTATGGTTCTTCAGAATAGCATCCATCTCTGCCTGCATGGCAGCCTGCCATTCGGGATTGTCCTTCGCCTCCGCGAAGATTCCTGGCTCAACAATCTGAGCCACCAAAGCAAAATTCACGGATGGGGTCTTTTGAAGACGTTGAGACCGACGCAATCCGGAACTGCTACTCTCAGGTAATGAGGTGACACGAGACTCTTCCAATGTCCGGAGGTACCATTGGGGCAACTTTTTCTGCTTCTCTGTGGGAGGAGGAACGGGAACTTCTGTTGGAACATCCTGCTTTTCCTGAGTATCGGGTGGAATATCAGCTTTTGATTAGGTAACCTCTTGAATGGTCAATCTGGGACGGGGTGGGATCGGGGGTTGAACAATCTCCTCCTCCTCAATCTGAGGCTCCTCCTGGGGTTCAGATTCTTTTTCCGCGAAGACAACATCACGACTGATGAGTATTTGCTTCTTTACTGGATCGAAGAGGCAGTAGGCCTTGGATTCTTCACTATACCCAACAAAGATACATTGTCTGCTTCGGGAATCAAGCTTGGTCCTATCTTCCTTGGGCACATGCACCCACGTGTTAGAACCAAAAATGCGGAGATGAGTAATAGAGGGCTTCTTACCATAAAATGCTTCATATGGAGTCTTGTCCTTGACGGCCTTCATCTTGGTCCGGTTGAGAATGTGTACCGCTGTATTGATAGCTTCACTCCAATAGGCTTTAGAAAGATTTCTCCCTCGGAGCATAGCAAGCCCTGTCTCGGTGATGGTTCTATGCTTTCTCTCGGCTACCCCGTTTTGCTGAGAAGTATGTGCCGTGGTGAGTTGTCGCTTGATCCCATGCTTGCGACAAAATGTATTAAACTCACTTGAGGTGAATTCTTCCCCCCTGTCTGTGCGAAATGTCTTGACATCTTCCCCTGTCTCCTTTTCAACTCTAGCCTTCCAGTCTTTGAATTTCTCAAAAGCTTGTGACTTTTTAGCCAAACAATATACCCAAGTCATTCTACTGAAATCATCCACAAAGAGAAGTGAATACCTGGATCCTGCCCATGATGCAGTAGACATTGGACCACAAATGTGGGCGTGAACCAACTCAAGTGGTTTGCTGGCCCGAAACGAAGCTTCTTGTGGGAACTGCCTTCAAGACAAGCCCTACAGACATCATCCTTGCCTGTAATTGGTGGAAGTCCATCCACCATCTTCGACTTTGACATTTCAGCAAAGATTCCATAGCTGACGTGACCGAAGCGCTCATGCCAAAGTTTGGACTTTCCGTGATCATCATGAACCAACATTGCACTGAGACGGTATAGTCCATTCTCTTCAACACCCTGTGCCACCACTTGCCCACTCCCTTTGGATGTCACGGTAACCTTGCCATCTTGAAAAAGAACTGCCATGTTGTTTTTGTCCCTCTGACTTACAGATAGTAAATTCTTGCAAAGGTCGGGTACATAAAGTACTCCAGAGATATCCTTCTCCTTACCCGCCGTGGTAATGAAAGGAATGCTACCTATGCCCTTCACAGGACATGTCCGGCTATCCCCAACAGAAACTTTGGAATTCGGGTGTGTACTGTCCATGGTTTTGAACCACGTCCTTGTTGAGAGTTGTGGTGCCATGAGCACATGTAGAGCAAAGGTATGAGCAAAGGGAAAGCTGCCACATGGCATGGAGGAGATATCCCACATGTGAGCAAGCAAAATGGATGTAAGTACCCTCACCTATAAAAGGGAGGTTCATTTGAAGTAATATAAATCAAGCACTTTGCACTATCTCAAGATTCTCTTTATGAGTCCAAGCTAATCTATCTTGGAACCTAATTGACTTGAGATACATGTCATGAGCACTCTCTTCATCATGTTTCCACATAGGTTCCATCCACCTTAGAGTGCTCCATAGATCCTGAGGCACACATATTTTGTCATGGTATCAGAGCATAGGTTTAGCTCTCCTAGTTTAGCTCATTAGTAGTTCACTAGGATTGCTTCCATTCCTAGATTAGTTGTAGGCATGTCTTAGGAGCTCATGAGTTCTCCTAGGTTAGTTTTAGTTTTAGAAGGAGAGTTCTTATAAAATTTCCGTCTTCCCATTCTGAAAGAGAGCAATTCCTTCATAATCTTCTGTGAGAGAGAAAGAGAGAGTTCTTTGTGTGCTTTTCATTGAGAGAGAGAGACTAGCATGTCCTTCAGAGGGAAAGCAATGACTAAAGCTTCACGCCCGAAACTAAAACTCATAGCTGACTATACACAGTGAGGCTCATAGATTTCAGGGCCTTTCAGCTAAAACTCAGCTATACACAGCAAACGGAGGCCCATAGCACGCCCTACAACCCGCTTCTACAACTAAAAGCATCATAGCAATCGAGCAGTGCTTCAGCTTCTACTTAGATGTGCCTCGACAGGTAGGTCTTCAGCTCCAACAATGCTCCACCGGCCTGATTTTGGTGACTCCACAGCGCTTCAACTACAACTCTGCAACTAAGCTCTCCAAAGCTCCAACGACGAGCTTCAGTGTATTGCAACCTCCAAAGCCCCTCACGACCAACGAGCGGCCTCCACAACAGCCAGCCTGCTCTAGCAAAACGAACTCTGGGCGGCAAGGGACCTCCAGAAGCAAAGAAGACTCTCAGATTTCCTCACGGGCGACCTCCTAAGGTGCAGCATAGTTTAGAGATGAGGCTTCATCTACAAGAGCGCTCTGCCCAAGCTTTGCAACAGCAGCCAGGCAAGTCCACAACGGCCCTACAAAATCCTTGCTATGTAGCGCCAAGTTCTCCAAGCAACGCCTCAGCCGCCTCATACGTCCTTGCGAGCTCCAGCGCAGCAGCGTCTACCAAAAGCACGACACCCATGAGCCGCAACTTCTGCTTTTCCGCTGTCAACTCTAGATGACGAGCAATGACCTGCAATGAAAGCTCCACAGAGCTCCAATATCTACAGCAAGATGAACTTCTTGCGAATGCCACCGACGAGCCATCTTCATCGTCGCCACCGCATCGCCGTCGTCGCTGTAAAGTCTCTGCAGCCGCAAAGTTTGTCTAAGGTGTAACCTTAAGACACGTGGCAGATAATAACTAACCGGTGTTAGTTATAAACATCCCTGGTTGAGTTTGTGGTTACACTAGGGTTAGCTCACCCTTGGTCAAATGGGTAACTCTGGTTAAAGTTAGGGCTAGTTAAGCCACATCAGCATGCACAGTCAGCAGTGCCTTCTAAGCACAGAGCCTCTTGTTAAGCACAGTATGGAATTCAGCATGTGAATCCCTGTGCCACATCATCAAAGGCTCTCTTCTTCATAGAATCTTCAACAAGCCATAACTTGCAATCCAGGAAGAATTTGGACATGCTCCAAAAAGGAAAAGTGATCATCTTTTCGAGCTCTACGCGCCTGTCAGATCAGAATCATTGTGTATGCAATTAGACACTGCCAATATTGAAAGAAATCAATTGGTAAGACCTTTGCAACCATTGGAAAAACAACGCATGAATGCAGAAAGCAAGCCGAAAGCACAAGTGCATGAGATGACCATAGCAGAAAGCATGGCATCCACACACAAAGCATCAAGGCACATGGAAGTACAAAGCATCATGCAGGTAGCTACACCAAGCAAAGAAGCAAAAAAGTCGTCATCAAGCCATGAGCCAAAAGGTGACATCAATGGAATGTATTGAAAAGCAAAAACCTTGCCAACCTTGCCTATTATGTTTTGTAATCAAACCTGACCACCTGAGAGTAGCTATGAAAGCACCCAGGGGAGGTATTGACATGTAAAAGCCACACTTGACCACCTTAAGTAGCAATGCATGCACTAAGGGGAGGTGATGGAATGTAACTCACATCTGACCACCTTGCAGTAGCCAAAGGGTTATGGCACCAAGGGGAGGTGTTGAGAGTTGTGGTGCCATGAGCACATGTAGAGCAAAGGTATGAGCAAAGGGAAAGCTGCCACATGGCATGGAGGAGATATCCCACATGTAAGCAAGCAAAATGGATGTAAGTACCCTCACCTATAAAAGGGAGGTTCATTTGAAGTAATATAAATCAAGCACTTTGCACTATCTCAAGATTCTCTTTATGAGTCCAAGCTAATCTATCTTGGAACCTAATTGACTTGAGATACATGTCATGAGCACTCTCTTCATCATGTTTCCACATAGGTTCCATCCACCTTAGAGTGCTCCATAGATCCTGAGGCACACATATTTTGTCAGTCCTTCTGTTGGACATGTGCTTAGAAGCACCGCTGTCAACATACCAACCCTCTTTCCCTTCACTAACTGCATAAGCGGAACAATGTTCACTGAGTAAGAATAATTGTCCAGTTGTCACATTGGCAGAATCACTCTTAGGCTCTTCTTTGTTTTTGGCTTCTCTTTTCGGCTTTTAATCCACCTTCTTCTTCCGGCATTCTTTGGCGGAGTGGCCAAGCTTTTCACAGTAAAAGCACTTCATTTTCTTCTTACGTTCAGCGTCCTCTGATTTCTTGGAATCCTTTGACTTGCCTTTGCCAGGCTTGTCTTTGGCAACCAATGCCTTTTTGTCGGTTTGCGTAAAGAGTTTCTCTTGGGCCTCCTCCTGAAGTAGGAGTGGACAAAGCTCCTCAAAGTTGATTGGCTTTGTCTGTTGACCCGCAGTGACCGTAGTCACAAAACTTTTGAAACTCCGTGGCAACTTGTGGAGTGTGAGTAATGCTAATTGACTCGAGTCCACCTTCTGACTAACCGTCGCGAGCTGATCCCGCACAACTTTCACCTTCGTCAGATGATCATGAACACTATCACCCTCATTCATATCAAGGTTATAAAGCTTCAAGTGTGACTTGAAAAGGACAGCTACCCCCCCGGAGCCTCGCACTCTATTATCTCTCCTCAACTCCCTCCTGTGAGCTGACTCCCATGTGAATATTCTTAATGTGGGCAGCCCTCTCTCTAGGCTCTCATGTCTCAGTGTAGAAGATCATATCTCTATTACTGTATGTCTTCGAGAGACCTCCCGAGTCAGACCATAGTGTGCCATTACAATTGCATATTGCTATTTTCAGTTTGGTGTGTGCACACGTCCCATGGGCTCGATACTGTCATAATTCCCCATCCTCTTTCTCCCCTCTGTCTACTCTTTCTCTGATGATCACTTTGCCATCTCTGTAGGCAGCCCATTTTCCTGCTTCTCTTGCTGCCATTATTCGTACCATTCCCTCCCTCCTATGTTCCTGCTGTAGGAGAGTGAGGTCATCATCCAAGTATGTCTTTGTCCCTTTCAAAGTTGATCTCATACTCATGAGGGTAGATCTATCAATGGCAGTCCAGAGTTTCAGCACTAAAGGTCTTATGGGTGTCTCCGCCTTGCCTAGCCTCCAAGCTCTCACATGTGAGATTGACACCCATCTTGGTAAACAAAGCTTGGGCATCTGCCATTGGAGTATCTCCTACTGTCAAGCCTCTTACCAACAAGTTCAAAGCTTTGCTGGCCCTCTTTTTCTCTTCCTCCAGAGCCTCAGAAATGAATTCCTTCTTAGGGGCTGCTGCTCCCTTTTTAACCACTGCTGTCCATTCAAGCATCTCCTCTTTCTGTTTAGTAATCTGTTATGCAATTTCTGCATGTTTGCCATTCATTGTGGCCTGCATGGCAGCCATCTCTCTCGAGGCTTGCACTTTCTGCTCTAGGTTCCTCCATGGCTTTGCAGCCCCCTTCTGAGGTCACTTGTGTGTCTCTCATTTGCTGTAGTTCAGTTCCTAATGCGTGTACCTTGTCTTGGAGGTTGGTTCTCTCGGTTTCCCACCCTTCTTTTTCTTTTTCCCACTCTTCATGCTTTGCCTTTCTTTCCTCCATTCCTCCTGTATTTTTCATCCTTGCTTCTTGAATTCTTTGAGTGCCTTGTCCACATGAGCCTTCTCAGCCATTAGAACCACATTGGTGGCCTCCAAACTGTCAGTCCTCTCAATTAATGCAAGGCATATTTTGTTGAGGCAGACCAATACCTCATTAGTCGCTTTGTGAGCTGCCCTGATGATGAGAGGGCTACCATGGCATTATCTAGGGCTTATTTTCCCCATGTGTCTTCTACAAAGCCTCGTGTTGGCATTTTGTTTTGATGTCTTAGCTCCTTGCAGCCTTGAATCTCATCACTTGAAACCCATGTTTGTTGATCTGATTTTTCCCTCTTGTTTCTGTTTGCAGGTCCTTCATCCCCTTAGAGAGAAATGGCAGGTAGATGCACAAACCAGGGTAACTTGACAGAAACTATCAAAGTTCTCTGGGAAAAAGTAAAGTTTTGTGACCTTCCTACATTTAGGTTGTGTCCAACTAGTTGTTTCTCTTCCCTATACCATGTCATTATCTTCGAGAGCAGCACTGAGCTCCCCCAACTTCTTCTGTAGAAATGGCTTCCATCCATTGAACTCTGACCATTCACAACTGCACTTTCTGTCTCAGGACTTGATAAAATATCTGACTTCATAAGAAACTCTGTAAGCTCCATACATAGAAAAAAATCAATAAAGAGGAATCCACTAGCTGACTTGCTGCTCATGGTGAGGATTCTCTAATTGTACTGAAAATGTTCTTCATCTAGGCCACATTTTCTGTGGTTCTTTCCAATACCTCCACTGCTCCTCTTCCATCCTGCAAGTACTGTCTAACGCAAGGAAATTTTGTCCCATGAAATATCTTTATTCATTTAGATACTTCAAAATATTATATTTAAGCCACCTCCTTTTTGTGACAAGCACTGCTTGCAAATTGATTCTTTCATTTAAATCTCTAAAAGAAAAGGTCAAAACCCAGAACTACACGAGAACCCATGAATGCATCAGTTCTGGTGCAAAGTAGAGTATCCCACACTCACCTTGTTCACTTTGATGTTTTCTGAAAAGTCCAAGTCTTCGAGGCTGACTTCATACTCTGGTATTTCAAGGGGGTTTGACACTCGCATTGAGGCTTCATGTCCAACGACCTGTGAAACATAGAACATATCAGGATACTGCATACAGTGAAGTTGGCTGCATATTTGGATTCTTTTCTCAAATCAGTGCAAGGGTGAGTGTTGTTGGTCTCCTTTATTAGGGGGGGAATGATTGAAAGTTAGAAATACAAGGCAGAGTTGATTTGGATGACACATTGACCTTTGCTCCATGTTTCTCCAGAAGCTTGCAAACATCCTCGTTTTCATAGTGATGTGCATCTGCAAGGGGCTACAAAGGTTCATGCAGCATCAGTTTGACCAAAACGAAAAAGTAGACACATAGATGTTAAACGTCACACTAACTACTCAACAATTGTGCAGAAAGGCATGTTGTGGAAAACGGGCCATGGCTAGAACCTGGGATTACCCAATTCTAAAGATATATACAAATTAGCGCCCTCAGGTTACACTTGCTGCATGCTGTGAAAGGCAACAAATCATTTGCATGCAAACACCTTCGTTCAATCTAAGCTGAAGTCTCTTGGAAAAAAAAGTCAATCGGATATATCAAAATCCAACTTGATGAAAGATAGCATAAGAACTCAACTAGAGATTTGTGTCCTCTTGGGTGATGAGGATTCATCCAGGAGGATTTGAAGTTTTCTTGGTTTCTGTTCTACATCCTCATGAGGGGGTGCTTTTTCCCCAACAGTCGGGTGGATGAGGACATCAATCAGGGATTTCGTGCTGGCCAGAGTTGAGCATGGGGTTTGTGCTCCTGTTGCTCCTCTTAATGGTTGCTTTGCTGTATATCCACCAGGAGGACAGCAAGAGGAGGAACAAGTGGATCGATGGCTGTTTGATTTCAGTTCTGCAGCTGGTCGTTCTTCCCTCTTCTTAGCCTTGGCGTGTCCTTGGCTGGTCTCCTGTTTGTGGGGGATTGGTTCACCCATCCTTCCTAAGTTACAGCTCTTCTTGAGCGGCCTGATTGGCAGCTTGCAAAGATGGTGACACTTGCCTCGTTGAGTGCTGCTGCAGGCCGCTTTTTGCTGTGCGCTCCTACGTAGGGTGTGCAACAATGTAAAGAAAAATAGGAACGGGCAGCCCAACAACAAGAAGACCTGGACCACGAAGGACAGTAGTGGCTACGCAAGACCAACCCCTTGGTGTTCACTACATGGCTCAATCAGTTTGAGAGCTATTTCTTGGAGGTTTACACCAAAGACAACGAGAAGTGCATCCTCGCATCTATGTATGTCATAGATGAAGCCATTACTTGGTGGCACAAATGGCACCAAGATGACTATGATGCGGATCAACAGACCCCTCAATATACGTAGATAGAGTTCATCAAGGACATCTTGACCCAATTCCTTCCAGCTAGTATCTCATTCATCAATTCTTCTAACAAGGCCCTAATGAATCGGTCAACCATTATGCCACCCGCTTAGCTTGGGTAGCCATTCAATTGCAGAGGGGGGAACAGAAAAGACCGGTATGTTTCTCCATGGCTTGCGCTCGGACATTCAGTGGTACGTGCGTAGTTTTTCGCCTGAAGTTTGTAGCAGTGCTTCCTTTTTCAGAGACGATAGCTCCAACAACGTCAAGAAGCCTAGGAGCAGGCAGCCCAAACAACAACAAGAACTGGACCACAAAGGTCAGCTATGGCTACGGTACTTCCTGGACTGGAAGAGTAGGCCAGGTATGGCAAGGAGAACCGTTGTTCTTATTGTCAAGTGGAAGGCCAGGATTGACCACGCTACAAAGAAACTCTAGGCAAAGAAGGTTATTTAGTTGACCCTATTGTAGCTTCACGTCTTGCAAAAAAGACTTCCCTTGTCATTGAGGAGATCGCAGATCAATATAAGGGGAGCCTTACATGTTGCCTTACATGTTTCCTACCATGTTTCACTTTTACAACCAGATCCGTGGGCAAAAAGTTCTCATCCTTGCAGCCTTAGGGAGCTCCAAGGGCATTATCTCCACCAAGGCAGCTAGTGCTAGGCAGACATGGCTGACTCTTTTCCGGACAATGACCATCGCCTTGAATGGTGCATTAATATGAAAGCTGCCACTCGGACAAGATGGGTAGGCAACAAGGCCACCCAAGGTCACACCAACACAAGCTAGGGACGTCATATTGGGAGCCAAGTGCTGGCACTAGTTCGAGGTCACCCAACTACTCACCCTCAATGAAGTTTTTCTAGCCTTGTCTTCGCAGCAACGTCCACGAGTGTGTTTCTCACTATCAGATGTGTCAGAAAGTGAAGGTTCCTCATGTGAAGTTGCCTGGTCTTCTCTCCTAACCGAATAAATCAACATGGATTTTGTGGGAAACCTTCCACCAACCATTGGTTCCTGGAACACCATGCGCTTGACCATTGTGGGCCGGTTTAGAAAGTGTCATGCCCATTTCATGCAAACACTGTGGGTGGGTCTCCCTACAAAGAAGCCTTCTGCGAAAACTACAAGTCCCTGTTTATTAGTACATCCAAGAAGGTGTATGAAGCCGATTGCATCACCGACTCATCTAAGCAAATCATTGCATTTGTAGAGCGTTCGATGTGTCTTGGCTCAATCCTTATATGGGTCCAGCACTCACCGTAGTCCCGGATGCAGAGCAACCTGAGACTGTTGACAAGGCAAAGGTGGATGAGCGTGAACAATTTGTGCTTCATCATTTCAAGAAAGGTGCCGGCAACCGCCAATGCGTGTCTACAATCTTGTTCAAATGTCGGGGCTCCCACGAAGCACCTTGGGTCGACAAGGATTTTTTTGCATGATTTCCTCTCCGCACATAGGAAGCTTTTCATCTATCCTAGTTCCAACTTCAGCGCAAAGGGGATGTCATGGGCATCTAAAAGACCATGGCATGGGTGCCTTGCTAGCATCTCTGCAGCCAGGGCAGCAACATACATGACAGGACAACAGCCGTATAGGCTGTATAGCCTGTTGTGTTGGGATAAGTATGATCAAGGGCTTGCTCTATGGTGCATGTGTGCATCTAGAGAGTCACATGTGTGTTTGTGTGTGTTGTAAAGGCACATCAAGTGCTATGATGTGTCTAGTATGTGACCTAAGTGATGATGTAAAACAAAGGCAATCCCACTGATGTAGGGATTGATTCCCAATGATGTAGGGGCTGATTGCCACTTATGTGGGGAAGGTATTACCTTCTCCCCCTTTCTAGAAGAGAGAGACCTCTCTCTCACAATCACATAGAGAACAACATATTGCTTTCATTGTGCTCTCACACCTCTTTCTAGATGCATCTGTTCTATCCTACAGGATTCTACACTTGGTATCAGAGCCTCAGGTTCTAGATCTAGCCTAGCCTACCATTAGATGCCTTCTCTAGCATAAACTACTAGTTTCTCAAAGCTTCTTCATCTTCTCCATTTTCCTCCTCCTTCCCCAAATCTTTGAGAGCTCTGTTCTCTGCCTACAAGCGACCATTGCTCAAACCCTTTGAGCTGCAGACTCCTCACGTACGGGCGAACTTCCAGCTGCAAGCATTTAGGGAAATTTCTTCTGTACACGCAACGCCAACACGAAGACTCCTCGACGAACTTTCGCACAATGCCGCCTCTATGCTTACCTATCTACAAATTCCTCTGAGTCCGAGCTGGACGACACTGAAGGCAAGCTGCTATTGAAATCTGAGCTCGTTCGGTCAAGAAATTGAGGCACAACAGACAAAAAACCAGTCAGTCTTCTCAAGCTTGGCTTTGGCGACCTGGCGCAACATTGCGCCCCTCCTTGGTGGTGGACCTTCTCTGGTATAAGGCCTTTTTTCCTGCATAAAAATCCCCTTGAATAGAGCTATAAGCTGTGAGAATTGCACCCTCCAAGTTCAAGCCTCTGTTTTGGACAGTTTTGACAAGGTTGTGAGTTTGATGCTACATTAGATGCTACTTTAGCATTTCTGATGTTTTAAAGTGTTGAATAGCATCAGTACAACTGTGGCTACAGCTTTGCTTTAAGTTGCTATACCTAGATTTGCTTGGAATACTTTCATTTAAGCCACCTCTATGAAGCATGCAAGTGAAAGCATCATTTCCATTATGATTTGTAGTATGGAATTTGGTTACAAGTCTTTGCTACACTAAATGCTTGTACTTTGAAGTTTTTTAACTCTTTCTAGCCTTGTAAGAGAGTAGACACTACCCATTTTGGATTAGACCCTCTCATGGCTACCTTCTTAAATATGGGTAGGTTCAATGGTAAAGGCTTTCACACATGGCAAATGAAGGTTAAGTTTGCATTGATGAGGGAAAACCTCTGGGGGCTTGTCAAACCCGCTTCAACTTCTTCTTCAACAGCCTCTAATGCTGGAGAATCCTCAGCTCCGACACACTCGGCACGAGATCCTACTAGAGAGGAGAAAGCCTATGGCATCATTGCTCTTGGCTTAGGAGATGACTATATTCATCACATTTCTTATTTGGAGTCTCCTTCTGAAGCTTGGCAAAAGCTTGATATTATTTTTTGTGCTAGCTCTCACATCTCAAAATTGTCTCTTAAGATTGCTTTCTTTGAATTAAAGATGGCTAGTGGCACTCCTTTGGCTGCCCATGTCAATCATATGCGGAGTCTCATGACTCAACTTGCTTCTATCAACTCTCCAATCACTACAGATGATGCAATAGCAGTGTTGCTCAAAAGTATGCCTGAAGATTATTATCATGTTGTTACCACTTTGAAAAATCTTCCTAATCCTACTCTTGAAGGTCTTATTACTGCTCTTCAAGAAGAAGAAAGACACATGGAACTCCGGAGAGGCAATGACATAGCCTATGCCATAAAAATTCAAAAGGGCAAGTTTTCACCTTGCAAACATTGTGGAAAGACTAATCACCTCTCAAAAGATTGCTTCAAAATCAATCCTTGCAAACATTGTGGCAAAAATAATCACCATGAAAAGTATTGTAAAGCCAAAAAGGAAGCAACTACAAAGCCAGAAACTGCCAATCTACTTTCAGTTGATGTGCCTTCACAAGATGAGGCCTCCTATGAAGACTATGCTTTTTAAGCACTTTTTTGTTTATCATCACTTGGTCAAATTTTGAGGTTCTCTGCCTGGAGTAGTACTCCAAAAAGAATATGTTATGTAAATCATCTCTGGTCACCATATGATGTAGACCATGTGATATGTGTTTTGACTATTCCATTTCTGTGAACCTCACACCCTTGGGAACCCTTGCTAGCATGAGATCCTAGCCATAGATTTATCCTTGACCACCATGAGATGGCATGAGAAACTATGAGACTAGATGTATCCTTGACACTGCAAGAGGCAACCCCTTGAGGGGGGGTATGTTGGGATAAGTATGATCAAGGGCTTGCTCTATGGTGCATGTGTGCATCTAGAGGAGTCACATGTGTGTTTGTGTGTGTTGTAAAGGCACATCAAGTGCTATGATGTGTCTAGTATGTGACCTAAGTGATGATGTAAGACAAAGGCAATCCCACTGATGTAGGGATTGATTCCCACTGATGTAGGGGCTGATTGCCACTTATGTGGGGAAGGTATTACCTTCTCCCCCTTTCTATAAGAGAGAGACCTCTCTCTCACAATCACATAGAGAACAACATATTGCTTTCATTGTGCTCTCACACCTCTTGCAAGATGCATCTATTCTATCCTACGGGATTCTACATGCTGATGTCATCCGCAAACAAACACGGCAAGCAGGAGCAGGAGCAGGTGCAGGACCTGCAAAGCTACAGACAAGGGTGACAAACAGAACGAGAGCACGCACGACTGACATCAACAGGTCAGCAATAGGAAAGAGCAGCCGGCTGACACATGGCAGCCTGTCAGGCCAATTGCAGCAGTCTACAGCCACAGATGCAGTCGTATGTTACTTTTAATATAGTCTGCTGCCCAAGTATGCTGTTGTGGCTTTAATGCTCAAAGCTTCTAAAGATTTGAGTCTTGACGACCTGATTGCTACCTTGATGGATGAAGACCGCAAGATGAAGAAAGGATGTACTAGTGATAATAGATTATGAGGTTGCTTTGTTAGCAACTCAATTTGAAAAATCAACATAGGTAATTTGTGGTAAATGCAAGCAAGGTATAGCTTGCAAATATTGTGGCACGCCACGATATGATGAGAAGAAATGCTTTAAGGAAAAACGATGGCAAGAAGGAAAAAGGAGTGCAAGCAAATTTTGCAGCAGCTGAGACCATTGATAATACAGGGAAGGTTATTAACTATGTTGGCATTCTGGGAAGAGCATGACTTTGAAGTCTTTGTGCAGTGTCATAGCATCCCTATGTGTTGTCAATTTGTAAGCTTAGTTGAGCATTAATTGAGAGCTACAGATGGGCTGTATTCTTAGCAATGTTCTTTCGTAAGGGAGATCAACAGGCTCTCAAGCTCTTGCCTTTGCACTCGAAGAAGTGAATCCCTCTGTCATTGGGCCCTGAGCAAGAAGGTTGCTAGGCATCGTTGATCGGATGAGCCAAGAAAACTTAGAGTGGTCAAATCCGCTCTTGAACAGGCAATGGTAGCATTCTCATAGTACCTGACTCATCTAATTGCAAAGTGCTTCTCTAAATCAATCCCCTGCATGTCTCATAAGGTGCAGAGCCGTCCTTCTCATGGAAGGCCCTCTGCTTGTCCTATCTCAATACGTACTTGCTGAGAGGACACTCAGAACTGCCCCACCAGGATCCTCAAGGTGTGCGAGAGATGGATCTGAGTATAGCCGGGGGTATGTAAGAGCTCTAGAAGATTCTCTCTGATGACCTCATTCCCCTCGTGATAGGTGAGGATCTCAAGGCTAAAAGGGTGGCAATCTCAAGGCTAAAATGGGGCCCCAAGGTCCGAGTGCAACTACTCCTCTGATCTCCCTCTAGCACTAGTGCCATAGACGAGGTCAGGGCCAGCCAAGAAAGCCTACTCCATCCTGATGTCATGGTGCCAAAGTCCCTAAGTCCGTGACCATCTCAAAGGCTGCATCAAGCTATGATGGAGTAGCTCCAAACTTTGCTAGTAAGATATGGTGTGGACCCGATGACTTGCTGTGGATCATCCGTGCAAGAAGTAAAACTTGTAGTCACTGCACTCGGGACCAATCTGCCTCTGATTGACCTTGGCCCTAAAAGGGGCCATCCTAGCTGGACAAACAAGAGAGTCGAAGACTTGGTCCTGGAATTCTGAAAATGGACCGATGTTAAGAGTCTGGAAGGCCTTTACAGTGGTTATTACTACTGCTCTAACTGATGTTAAGAGTCTGGAAGGCCTTTACAAAGATATGATACGTTATGCTTAGTTGGTGAATGGTTGATGCATATACCTCACATGAAGTGAGAGGATAATTTGCAGATCAGAACATTTCAGTTATCGAGTCGAGCAAGTGTAGCATACCCCCTACTCAAACGAACCTGTATGGTTGGTCTCATCATGCAGATCGGGCCTAAAAAGAGCACTCCCACATATGTATAAAACGCAACAACTTTCAATAATGCCCTGTCGAAAGTGAAATGCTCTCGGTGGGTGGCTGCCTAGGATGTGTTGAAGATCATAACCTTGTTCCCAAGGTTATGTGGGTCACAGAAAGTCTGAAATGCGTCCAAATAACCTTGAAGACCTCATAGAGTAGGGTCACATCATTTGTGTATAGGAAAATCGGAACTCGGGGTTCGGACAAGGTTTTTCCTGCCCCACCTAGTGTTGCAATGAATGACTCAAGCTCATCAATGTACAGTCCAAACGAGGTCAATGATAAAGGGCATCCCTATTTGACCCTGATCTTGATCTCCCCTATCCACTATCCAGTTGCTCGTAGAGTCTCAAGACTACCCAAACGATGTCCCAACTGTACCCAAAGTCCTGTAGACGCTTGAGTAGTTGAGCCCTTGGCACTCTGTCAAAAGCCTTGCAAAAATCCAGACATTTTATGACAAAATATGACACTTTACGGCTCGATATAAAGCAACTCTGCTTTAAATGAAGGTGAAAATCATCTCTTTCCCTCGTAGTTTTGGTCTCTAGAGTCTAGATTGCAATTGAATGGTACTAATCCCAAACTGTTAATAGTGCTTGCTTTGCGTCGTAAATGCGGATTACTTATTTTCAGCATCAAAATATGATTCTATTTCCTTAGTAGCAAGCAGGCTAGGCGAAATAGCAAGCTTAAAAACTACTGCTTCATGGCAATAGACTGCTAGCAGACCAGTGCCTTGCTTGCCCCTAGGACTTCAGCTGGACTCTCCCTCTTCCCCCATAATATCTGGGTGCTTGGTTGCCACTCTTGCCGATCCGCTTCGCCAATGCTGAGTCTTTGGAACAGGTAGAACAGGAAGATCTGGTTGAGCCTTGGGGCCTCCAAGTAAGTCTTGGCTACCAGCCTTACTATTGAGAGCGATTCGATTGGGCCGATAACATGGCCATGTGCCTCTATTGAGTTTCCCCCTCCTCGGCATGGCAAGGGTCCACGTACCTTTTGGAAAAGTGCGAAGTTATAGTAGCCAAAGAGTCGGCAGAACATAGTCAATTCCACACAATGGGCCTGGGGTATAGTGCTTGCCATTGAGCGTCGCTTCTGCCGGAAGTATGCGTCTAAGCTGGCCCTAACATTACAGATGTCACCTCTCTGTCTCTCCTGTTCCACCAGCCTTCCGTTTGAAAAAATAAGATGTTGGAACTTCAGACGAGCTGCTAGTCCTCTCCTTTTTCTATGATTGGGAAACCAGAAGCAGAAGCTACCATTTGTTTGTAAATCATGAAAAACGCGAATCCTTCTATGATTCTGGGAAATCTATGATTCTGGGAAACCGGAATATTTGTTTGTTGTAAATCATGAAAACGTAAAACACGTAAGCAGCCTCTTTCCGACTCTGAACTTTTTGATTTTGGTTTTGATCTTCGAAACAGGCGTCTCTACGCGGAGTATGTAAGGTAGAACGTAAGCTGTATTTTCAAAGTGAAGCCGCTAGATTCGGCACTGTTGCTTCGGCAACGGTAACAAGAGACGGAACGAATAACGAGGGCATTACGAAAACTGTGTTTGTTCGACGCATGACATCAGCATACCGTGCTCCCCCATCGGTCTTGAGCGTTCACATCGGCTCCCTTCCGTATGAGCAGATCAACCACCTCTGCATTGCCCTCGCAAGCTGCAATATGTAACGCTGTTCGATTGTCGAAATCGGTTAAGTTTACGTCAACACCCTGCGCGAGCAACGACTCAATGCCCGCCACATCGCCCTGATGCGCAAGGTAGAGTAGCTGAAGCTTTGACTTGAGCTCCTCTGCCGCTATGGCGTCGCTGCCATTCGGCGTCTGGTGCGAGCTGCCTTCGCTCGGTGCTAAGGACGATTGTCTCCATAATAGCCTAGGCAGTTTTGCGATGTCTGCCTTCCCATTGTCCATCGCTCCCTTTCGATGCAGCACACTACTGTCTTTCTTCTTGAAGCGTCGACCTGGCGCATTTGTAAGGTCAGATTTTTTATGAGTCATTCAACATCTCTGTCTCACTCTCTCGTTCTACTTCCGTTCATCCATCTCTCTCTCTCTCTCTCTCTCTCTCTCTCTCTCTCTCTCTCTCTCTTCCGTTCATCCATCATCTCTCGCTCTCTATCTTCCTCTCTCCCTCTCGTTCAATCTCTCTCTTAGACATACACATTCGCACGCACTAAACGTCCACGATCTCCTTCCATACATCAGAACTTCATCTGTGGAAGACAGCAGACATCTCACCTAGGGTTCACCTACAAGCAGCAAGGCCAATTACGACTCGAAATCGGGGAAGCGAGAGAGATGAGCTGCGGCGTAGAAGAGGCTCAAAAAAGGAGCTGGTGAGGAAAAGAGCAGGCTAGGCGAAGAGAGCGAGAAAAGAAGCAATATGAAGGAGGCGATCAAAAAGAGGAAGCGCCATAGCCTGCTGTGAGCTGGGCTTGTCCGCTGCCTTTCTTCTCCACCACGGGCTCACGGACGGCACAGGTCCCATAACATCGCAGTTATTGCCCTCACAAACCAGCTCCCGATGTCTCCTTTAACCCACGCTTGTTACATAACTTCTTCTTTTTTTCTTTTTTCTATTTTGTTGTTACATAACTTTTATAAGCATTCATGTGGTCACTAGCTAGTCTACCTATGGCTTTCTACCACTTAGTAACCACTACTGGTAGGGCACCTGCCTACCTCCTCGGCAGCAGCCACTTTCGAGTCCTGTAGCTTGCTGGGCAAGCCCTTGGAAGGGTGCCCCTAGATTGGGCCAAATGGGTGGGTGAATAGGAGACTTTGGTATTTAGGGTGAGTGGCTGTGTTATAGAGAAACGATAGAGAAACCATAGGGTTTGCAGTGGAGCGATCAGAAAATAGACAATACTCAGATACAACTGAAGAACGGAACTCAGAAAACATAGTGCCTGTCGGTAATATGAAAAACTGAATACAAGAACCTCAAGCCATCGTGTCTGAAGGACCGTGGCTGAGGTGAATTTGTAGAGAGACAGTAGAACAGATAGCCACAGAGGGAGCGTCACGCAGTCCTCCGTGTAGCTCAATGATGACGAGGATGATGGGAGCTGGAGCTGCCCTTGGAGATGGCTGAAACCAGCATGCTCTGAGGAAGGAACCTTCAGGCTATCTGGAATAGCAATAGGATGAAGAAAAGGAACTGATCTAAGGCAGAAGGAGCTGTTATGTAGCAGAGGAGCAGAAGGGGACAGATCTGGAGTAGGATGGGACAGATCTGGAGTAGAAGGATCTGATCTGGAGAAGAGGAGCAGAAGGGGACAGATCTGGAGTAGGATGGGACAGATCTGGAGTAGGATGGGACAGATCTGGAGCAGAAGGAGCTGAGCTGAAGTAGGGGAGCAGATCTGAGCAGAGGAGCAGAAGTTGGGAGCAGATCTTGGAGTAGAGGATGAAGCAACCAGGAGGCATGAAGGAGAGGCAGGAGAGGGAGACAGCAGAGGAGAGGTAGATGGAGCAGGCGGGCCTGCAGCAAAAGATGGAGGAGATGAGGATCAGCTGCAGGTCCTGTCCTGTCCAGGAAGAGTGAAAAAGAAGAGTGAGGGCAAAGGCCTCTTATAGGCCAGACCTAGCTGGTCGGCCAGCTGGTCGGTGGGCCTGCCAGCTGGTCGGCCAGCTGGTCGGTTGGGCCTGCCAGTTGGTCGGTGGGCCTGCCAGCTGGTCAGCCAACTGGTCGGCTAGATCTGGTCGGCCAGACCAGCTGAACTTGCAGGCCATTTGTTTGGCTGAGAGAGCTGGCCTTTTGGCTGGCCTGTAAGCCATTTGATTGCCCCGTAAAGTGGGAATTGCTTAGTTGCTTAATATGTGTGAGTATTTGAAACCCTCAATTAGGGTCCCCTAATTAAGGATTTTAAGAGTGTGCATTATTCAAGGGGGTTGAGTTATGAAAATAAGGCACAATGCTATACTACTAAAGATTTTTGTTAAGTATATTTTAGGGTTGAGACTAAATCCAAACAATACAACACGAGTACTCGTCTCAAAGCTCTTGAAAAGAAGAAGTCGGTATAATGAACATCATACTATAGAGATATAGTGTTTGCTGCAAAAAAGGATCCAAATTTCCTTGCTAATAACACTTTATGCATAGTAGCATGGGTACCAATGGAAATGGAATTGTGTTGTTAACATTAACTTTAATGTAACTGAAGTAATGTTATGTTTATAACATAACATCACAGTTGGACAATTAGCTTGGACAAGGTTCTTGTAGATTGTCCTTATTTTTTCAAAGTATGTTATAGGACCCATCCTCCTATAGGTCTCCAATCCTCAGTAAGTAATCTTCAACCTTCCATTCGATATTGAGTCACCAATCCACAAGTGTCAAAGTAAGTATGTTGAGAGATGGAGTCTCTTAGAAATACTTTTTAGTTTGGTCCCTTGGTCACCACCCATGGGATCTTGATTATTTACCTCTTGGAAAGCTTCACTTACAAGTGATACAAATGTATTTTCCTTAAACTTCAAGAAAGGGACCACAAGGTCAAATGCGATGCTCCTTCTATATGCCTTTATTCCTCAATGAAAGCATTTCATAGTGGATAGATAGAGAAAGGATTCTCACGGAGAAGGGCTTAAAAAAGGAAGGTGGGGAAGTGCGAACGTGGGCTTGGTTAGGCTAAGTGCTCTTTGTCAATTGTATATATGAGGTAATATAACATGAAGAAAAGTAAAATGTGTGCAAGTCTATAAAAATCTATAAGTTAAGAATCATCTTTTAAAAAGTTAATAGGACATCCTCTTTTCACTACCTTTGGAAGGCATATATGAAGCGTTCTACTCACTTAAAAAACCTCTTTTTCCCTACTACATGGAGCAAGAAGTATTCAATTCTTGAAAGAAACTTAGCTATAACTATGGATGGGATTTGTTTGACTTTGAGTATGCTTGGCTTGAAACAAATATATACATAAGAGTGCCATTAGAGGAGCGAACATTTTGTTTTCATGTACTAATGTATTAGTGCCATGAAACAAAAGGTTCCCATCCAATGTTATGCCCACCTAACTAGAAGAGAGGTATATATTTAAAACCACAATTTTGATTAGTAATTTGCTCTAAAGTTCTAAAGCAAATATCATGTGCAAATAACAGCACAAAAATCTGTAATCAATAATTATGAAGATTAAAAACAAGAAGAGATCTTAGGAACATTGTTGTAAGAAATAAATGTTTCAGTGAGATTGTGTTTCTTATATGTGTAAGTCCATTATCTATGATTGTTAAAACTACCATAATGTGTCCTTGTTAAGCCCATTATCTGGCGATTATCAAAACTATTGCCATCAGTAAGCTTGTCCATTGAAAAGAGTGTTAGTAGTATTTTAAAGCCATTCCTCCTTTTTGAGAATCAAAGGTGGTGTTTTCTAAGAAATGGAATGGAATTTGAAAAATGCTTGCAAATTTTGCTTTCAAAATTTTGACTTGCTCTCCTTTCTTTTCTTTTTGGTTGTTTCTATCCATTTGTTCATATTTGTCATTTGATTCTTAAATCTTGGTGGCTTTGCGAGTTTTATGATTGGCATTTCTTGTTCTATCCCGTGTTTGAGTTCTTTCAAGATAGCTATAGGCTTAGCTTTGGGTTTGAATATGTGGTTAGTTTGTTTTTAAGCCTTTCAAATTTCCTTATCATAGTCTAGTAGGAAAGAATTGTTAGGGAAGGTTTAGATTATGTTGCATAGGTAGGATTAGTTGTTTGGTAAGATTAGATTAATAGTTTAAGTTCATTGTTCCAAACATTCTCTTAGGAGCGAGTTCACCTTTCGTTTGCTATCTTCTTGGCTCCTTTTGTGACTTCTTTCTTGTTTGACCCTAGGATTCTAGTCTTGGTATTGATAAGTTGCAAATTTGATGGGTCTTGCTAGATCATCCATCTAACCAAGTGAGACTTCTTGTCTGAATGTTTCTTCTTTCCATCCCAATCTTCCTTTTGTGAGGCCTGCCAAGAGCCTTTCAGACTACCGAGGTCTTCTTTTTACTAGACAAGAGTCCACAACTTTTTTAAGTCATAAATCTCCTTTATCACCATCTTGTTGTGGGTTGCATCTCACAAGTGACAATTGGGCCATTGGTTTGGCCTCTAAGCTTCAAAAGTCAATGCCTATAGCTTGGAAGCTTCTTCAACTTGATTCCTTGAGTCATCAAAAACAGGTGGTTCTTCTACAATTGGGCCATATTTGTTCTTTGTTGTGGGCTCCTTTGGGCATATAATGGAGCAAGATCTCTTGTTATGGTGGTTTTCACCAAAACCTAAAGGGTCCCAATTAATCAAGTTTAGGACTATCCTTCAAATTGGTATGCTATTGATCTATCCTTAGTTTTTGCATAAATTAGTATTGTCCATTATCCTATAGTGTCCTACCTTTACAAAATGTCCTAGCTTTTTATTCATTTTCTCTAGAGAAAAGAACATCCAATTATAAATCCTTGGTGACATGGACACCCAAGAAAATGTACATCCCCAAAGAAGGGTATAATGCAAAACACAAGGATATCCCCTTGGTTGACCACTCTATGGGGGATCTCCAACGATCATGTAGTTTGCTGCTCTATAACCCACCTATACCTAGTCTATATATCCCAGGGAATGATGCTTGCTATATCAGCTCCTATCTATGAGCATGTCTAGGTGTTCACACCATCTTTGTGAAGTCTGAATTATGGGATAAAAGTAAATTTCTACCCTAACTAATTTGAAGGACAAACTCCCTTGAATGTCCTCATACCCACAAACAAGCCCTCTGCCTATACCCATGCCACAAGCCACCATCATTTCTCTTGAATTTTAAAGATGACCATCCTCAAATCTCTCCTTTAAACCTCATGTGTTAGTGCAGGCAATCCCAAATGCAATGCCTCTACCACTCTTATGTGAAACCACGTCATGAGAATGCAGATGGAAAACAACCAAGCCCAAGCTACAAGGGCTTAGTGTGCCAATAGCCAAAGTAATTGAGAGATATTCTTTTGCCTATAACTATCCTAGAGCCTGTACCAAAGATATTCAAGAAACCTCTGAGAGAGTCATTGTTTGTGCGTATGTACTGATGCTCTATGATTGGCATGCCATTAATCCTCCCCATCTTGGAAATCCTACCCATGCCTGCATCTCTCAGAAAACTTATCATAACCTCCACGATAAATAGAAAAATAGAGGAGGGATTGTGGCTATATGAAATATGTGCCCTTGGGCTCGTCTAACTAAAACTTGGCTATGTGCCATGGAGTAGAGTGCTGACAACCCTACTGCCCACAGTCTGAGGAAGTTATGTGTTTTTTATATGTGGCTTCAAATTTCATCTGGTCTACATGTGTTCATAAAAGCATACTCTTATGACCAACGTGCCTTTATTCTCTTTTTCATGCAAGTATGCCATTTGTGATTAGATGGGAAATCATAATAGTATTGATTTGCCTCAACTTTATTTTGTGCAAAAAAAGTTGTACGCTAGTGACTCTTATGTATCTTGACTAACATAACCTTTGTTTTGTCTACCTTCACAATGGGGCCATAGGGACAACCTTATTTAAGCTTGATGTCACTATTGAACATCATTGAGGCACATCTGGCATCCCACATGTCTGTATTTTCCCCCACTGCCATTTGCTATTGTCGTACTTCTTTTGTTGGCTTCCACAATAGGCAATGTGAAAAGGTTTTTTGAGCCCCACAAAGTATCAATGGGATCCCTCTTTTAATAGTCGGCTCTTCTCCATCAACACACTATAAGGTTACCAAATGATCCATTGCATTATGTCCTTTACAAAAGCATACTTTACCCTTTTCTCTTTCTTGTTGATCTTTTATACAATGGTTAAATTTTGCCTCCATCATTGTTCCAACTTGTTTGACCAAACTCACATAATGGTTCTATATTACTCATTTGACTCTTGTCCCCCCCCCCCCCTTTTATGTAATGGTTTTATCGAAATCTCCTTGAAATCTCTCTTATATGGTAGACTTTAATGTGTCACACATCCATGTGCTTGCTATGCTACTTGCTCATTTGAGCATCACCTTTTCTAGAATCCTTATGAAGTCCCAATCCACCTTATCAGAAGCCTTCTCAAAACCAAGAAGTAAGAATAAATTATCTTAGTGGAACTATGCCAATGTTGTGGCCTCCCAAATTTCAGTGAGTAGATATTTGATAAATGATGTTAAAGTGGACCTAAGTTAACATGTCACCATCTTGCAGATAACTAAACTAATGTTAACTTGTATATAAGATATTGATCCATGCATCATGTTTGCAAGTACCAAGCTAAGGAATGACAAAATTTTATAGACACGAATACCAAGGTAGAAACTTGTATATAAGATATTGATCCATGCATCATGTTTGCAAGTACCAAGCTAACGAATGACAAAATTTTATAGACACGAAGATAACACGTCACCATCTTGCAAGATGTAGATGCACATAAATATCCATCCTCCGTCAAACTGAAACAAATGTGTAGACATGCAGATAACAAGTCACCATCTTGCAACCTATATATGCAGAAAAATGCCCATCTTCCATCCAACACGATTTATCATGCTAGGAAATAACAAGGTAGAGAATTGTTGAAAAGGTGGTCAATGCGTTACTTTCATCATGTTAGAAAGTATCAAGATAGAAAAGGATATCTATTCCATCCCATGTACATGTAATACAAAGCTACCATAAATCAATCATGTATCCATTGATGATTTCCTTGCATATGTGAGTAATATACATGTGTAGAAATAGTTCTTACTAAGAAACACATTTATGATACCCTTCGATTGCTACCAAGTAAGGGTGGTTTTTCATTTCAAGAAAGGCCTTGCTAGGTCACATAATAGTTCCCAAAAAAGGCTAGAGACAACCATTCCATTTTTTAGTGACTCTTTACTATGGTACAATTCAAATAATATTTGGATTCATACATGCCAACCCCAATCCTCCAAATCCCAACGTCTCTTCCCTTTGCTCATACAATAACTTCTTCATTGGGTATGCCTTCAAAACAAGATCCTCCTACTCCACCGGCTTCCCCCATCAATCCCAACTCTCATCCTTCTCCACCTTGCAACCCTGCCTTTCTAGCTCGACAAGACAATATGCTTGGTGACTAGGAGGTCACATTTGGCATTGACACAATCAATGAAGAGGCCACTAACACTAATATGAGTCTCCCATAAGGGGAAATTAAAGACTAGTCTAATACACAGCCACTTCTCCTAGTAGATTCGAAGTCTCAGGTGGACACAGTGTAAGTCACATTGATGTCAATCCCCCCATTGACTCGTGGACATAGGGTTTAGACTATTAGTCTTTTTGCTCATGATAGGGACTCACATTTTGAAGACAATGCAGATCTAGCCACCAAATATACTTGGTTACTTTCAGAGTGGATCCAAGCTTTAGTAGGAATGACCCCCCTCTTGTCCTTTATATATTCCTATAGAAGAATGGTTTGAGAGGTTTGCCCATTCAATTTGGTTCCAGTAGGTGTTCATTGATGAGAGTTTTGATCCCCTTCGAGAGCTTCAGCTTATGAATGGGGGACTAGCACCTCTGATGACCACATTTTTGGTTTGGCCATCTGACAATAGAAGGCTTTTGATGCAAAGAGGGGCCTTAGCCCATCATCTAATAAATAACCCATCCTTGACTATGTCATAATTGCCCTCCTATTTTGCTCCATTACTGAGGTTGGTGGAGCAACTACTCGGTAATGCATTGACATAGGTAGAGACGTTCTTTGGACACATCATAGATATTTGTTGCTAGCCTTCATATGATAAGTGGATCTGGGCCCTAGCAATACATTTTGTGCCAGTACAACACCATGTTCAAATCCCAAGCATGGTTGCACCCTAAACTTGGTTAGATGGTGCATTACCTAATCAATGCATGGGAGAGGTCTCACGTCATATATAGTTTTGTAATCGGAATATAGATACTTTGTACTCATATCAAAAATTGCACATACTAAATTAGAGTCATATTTTGTGAATATTGAGTTGATGCTAGCTGGGGCTAGTTAGAATAGAGCCAATTAGGAGAGAGAGAGAGAGAGAGGGAGGGAGGGAGAGAGGGAGAGAGAGAGAGAGAGAGAGAGAGAGAGAGAGAGAGAGAGAGTTTGGATGAATATGGTTGTACATTACACCATCGCTTGAGTAGCTGCACTGCACAAGAGCAAGCTAGTTATGGGAATGAACAACTTTGATAGTTTGTCGGTCTTATGTCGCTTACTACAGTGACTATTTGAACTAATTTTGTCACTAAACAATGCCGCCCATTTGCATGTGCATGTGCGTATGTCCTCTTGAACCGATTTTGGATTGGAGAAAGGCTTGTTTGGACCAATCATCCATGGCAATAGGACCCAATGCTGATGGCAACTCTACTACAGCTAGAGGTCCAATGGGTTTAGGGTCACGGGGCCTACTATCCCAACTGTTTGAAGAATCAGGAACCAAAATCCTAGTATCCATGAGAGGCTTGGTGCCCTATAATTGACTGGAAAGAGACACATTTGGCTTGGCTTCCCATCTCACAATGCCTTTGGTCATGGGTATGGTTAGTTGAGTGTTGCAGGATGGTGAGACAAGGCAACATGTGCATCCCATGACTCGGTCAGCATGACAAGCTTCTCCTTTGATGTTAGAAGAAGGGGCCATCGGGGTCGCAAGAGAAGATTCATGATAAGGGTTTCTTGATCTTTTGCAGTGGTGATTCACTACTCTACCTTTGATCCCTTTATAAAGAGCCAAGAGTAGGGCTCTCCACCCATGCAAAACAGATGGTATATTCATGCAATTTGCCTTGGCATTTTACCATCTTGTCATCCTGACATTGCCGGCATGGTTAGATTGCAAAGTAAATGCAAACCTAATTGTAACATAATTGGAAAAAGTGAAGATGCATCCCAAATGTAGCTGATTCACTTGTTCTACATATCCTACCAAAGAGCCTATTGACTGTTCTCTGGCTTGTTCTCCTACATAGCTCAAGGGTAATGCGTCAAGCACAAAAGCATGGAAAACAAGCGATGGGATATTATAAAACTTTTGCACGTGAGAGCCTCAAAAAGTAGTGCTTGTTGTAAGAATCCATGCGCACATTCGACCCTTTAGGCTATATCTAGATTACACAATCCCCTTGGGATTTTGCCATCTAACATGTCATCCAAAGCTTAGCATCCAAGTGTTAAGCTCAGCATTTAATGCCACTTGAGTTGGAATGTAAGTCTCATCTTAAGTCATCCCAAGTTCTTATCGAGTCTTTTCAAGCTCAACATCTAGTGTCACTTTAGTAGGAACTCAAGTCTCTTCTCATGCCACCTCAAGTTCTCATCTCAGGTCCTCTCAAGCTCTCTATCTAGTGTCAATTCGGTTGGAAGCACTGCATCCAGTTTGTTGTTGGGCAATGAATTATAGCTAGTAGCATTGCATCTAGTGTGTCCTTGGCTTCAGTTTTGGTAGCACTTTACTAAAGTTAATTCAATTGGATGCATTGCTCCTGATGTGGTGATTGCCTCAAATCAAAACCTTTGAATGCCCATTTTGATGTGCACTAGTGCACATCCAAAATGGGCTTTAGAGAGCCTAGTTTATGCACCCCCTTTGAGATCCATATCCCTTGTATTCGAGGTCCAATGGGGAATAACTTGAGGTCCCCTCGGCTTGAAGTGGCCTCAATTTGGGATATATTGTTAGTTTTTCATCTCTATCCTTCATTTGTGTGGCTAGATCGGCATTTTTTGCATGGCCATCTTGAATTGTAATAGCATATATGGTAAATGAATTAATTTTCTCCTCTAGCTCCACCATCACCCAACATTGTGAATCCACATTATTTTGAGAAATGCGGAGCAAACCCATTGCTTCTTGATACTAGCTCACCAACAATACGTGCTTGACCTGCAGGTCATATGTGACACCTTCAAACTTGCTAACTCGACATCTACATGTTGCTACCAGTGATCCATGAGGTCATACAACTCATCATAAATGCCCATAATCATCGGGTTGTCCTCTTGTCTTTCATGGAGTAGTAGTTGGGGTGGAGCCCAGTGTGTCACAATATGTTATGGTGTCTCAGCCCAATGTGTCACAATATGTTATAGTGTCTTAGCCCAGTGTGTCACAATATGTTATAGTGTCCTAGCAGTGTCTAAGCTGGTCTCTTTCAACTACTGCCAATTTGTGGAAATAACATCTTGAGGCATGGCATTTTCAAAATGGAGCAAGTTATCTATGCTCTCATGTAGAATAACATGTAGAATAACATGCTGGAGTAGTGTCCCAGTACTATCCAAGCCGATCTCCCTCAGGTACTACCAATTTGTGAAGATAACATCATGAGGCATGGATATTTTCAAAATGGAACAAGGTATCTATGCTCTCACCTGGAATAACATGCTGGAATAGTGTCCTAGCACTATCCAAGCCGTCTCCCTCACCTAGAGGCATGGGATTTTCAAAATGGAACAAGGTGTTTATGCTCTCACTTGGAATAACATGCTCTCACTTGGAATAATATGCCTGGGGGTCGGAAGAAAAGGCATTTCTTGTGCAGGGTTGGGGGGGCATTTGTGTTGTTTGGGTAATTCATCCCCTTGCATTGGAGTAGTCCAGTACCTGAAGTTGTCTAAAAAATTAGTTGGCTTACTTCACTCATTTGTGTCTGTGCCATGTGGTTGAGAAGGGACTTCTCATTGGCACCCAATGTCCATTTGCCTTGTGCTCTGTCTCTGCATTACCAAGAGGTTGAGTCATCAAAGAGTCCACCTTTGTGTTTTGCTCCCCTAGCTGATTCATGGGATTTTGATCTACTAGCACTTTAGAACTTGATCACACACTTTGGTCATCTGCATGTTCCTCTTCTCTTTAGGCTATGTTCCATGAGGAGGTAGCAGTGCTAGTTATTGCGACGGTGGTGGAAGTGGATTGGAATCCTTTGGTGAGTGAGGGCTAGTAACAAGGGGAGCCAAATATGATTCATCGATGGGAGTGGGGGTGCTCCACAAAGCAAATAAGAAGTCTTCTCAATTTAACTGAAGGGGGCTTGGGTGTAGAGGAGGACTTCACAACATGCAACTCTTACTACTCCAGGCCTCTCCTGAAAGCAATATTTGCTAGATCATGCACAAATGTGACTCGAGCTTATAGTCTACTCGTCCACTCTCACAAATGGCCTAAAATTGTGAACTTTTTTTAATTAAAAAAAGACCGAAGCCTGACATGGTCTTCATATGCAAAGAGGGACTTTGCGACATAGCTGTAAGGGCTATACCCTATGCTCTTCTTCAACCTGATGTATTTTGAGAAAAAATTAAAGAAGGGCTACATATCATGTATGGCTTTGTTGGTAAGGTACCCCTGCAAGTGCAAGAATGTATTAGTTGGGAAAAACTATCGCAATGGGCATTTCTTGGCACCTGTGTAGTTTTGAAACTACCTACCAGTATAGGAGTAAGTCTAAAAGCATAAAGCCATTTATCAAGATGAGCCTACTTATGGTTGATGGTGAGGTTCTGTGTGTCTACATCATATGCCTCGAGCAATTCTTCTATGACCTCGGCATCCCAAGTTTCTTGCCATGGTAAACTTGTGAATGGGTGTATATAGGTCATGCCTTTTTAGCATCTTTTTTGTAGTCTTTGGCTGCTAATGCAGCGAGGTGGCAACATCTTCAAAGTGAATTTGTAACACTTGGCAAATCACTCTTCGTGCTGAGGATGAGGTCATGAAGCCATGGGAAATGCCTAAAGGTGACATAGATTTGCAACACTTGGCAAATCACTCTTCATGTTAAGGATGAGGTCATGAAGCCATGGCAAATACCCAAATAAAGGTGACATAAATAAAGAGGACAAATAAGGAAATAGAACAACAAGGTGCAAAGAAGTTGAATGTCCTAAAGTTTGAAGTACTTTGTGGATCATGCAACTAGACGCTTGTAGGGATGTACCATCAAAATTACTCATGCAGTTGGTAAAGTACGTTCATGTCCACTCCTTCATGACTCAATTAAGGCAAAATTAAGAGACTACAATGGGAATTGCTTGCGAAACTTGCAAATCATTGAGAACACAACAAAAACTATACACAAGAATATGCGCAATCTTTCAAACCTCACAAACAACAAAGATGATAAGCACCTACGTGCGATCTCCCCCCATAGGAGTGGTGCTCGTCTTCCACGTCCTATGTATTTGATTTATTCAACAATTTCGAGAAACAATTGATACAATCTCATGTCCATCTCCTCCATGCCTGAATTGGAGATAAGCCATACACACCCTTTCCAAAATAGCTTGCCTTTTCTAGAAATAGGGTTTGCTTTTCCCACTTTAGTTAATATGCTTAGGCTAAGCCTCTAATGTCCAAAAATTAAAATATGTACATGAGCATTTGTAATTTCAAAAACTAGTCTTTTTGAAGTAAGCCTTGTTTATTCCCTGCATCACTGATTGTGCTGTACATGCAGAAAAATGCTTGTTGTTAGTAGCCATCACTCAAGTAATTACTCTTCCCTTGAATTCACAACATCCATCAATAATGCAAATATTTCAAGAATAAGAAACTTTGGAATAAATCACTGATATTATTCAATCTTTCAGCATTTAAGCGATGCAAAATCAACAAATCATAGATGGATGGTGCACACATGCGACACATACCATCGCATGGTGCACGCACTGCTACACATGCATAAAATCATACAGACGGTACACATAGTGCTACACATACCATCATCGCATAAGTGGTGCACACACTGCTATACACTCATATGGCCATAGCCATATATCCAACCATGTGTATGAATGGTGCACACACTGCTACACATACCATTGCTCATCACATAAGTGGTGCACACATTGCTACACACTCACACAAATAATGAGCACACACTGCATAAGCTGTGCGATAAAATGCTATATCCCATAACTAAATACTAAAATATCAAAAAAATAATGGGATAATCCCAATCCTCGTAACATCCCTCTTGCTTGATATTGCAATTGTGTGCAATTGCATGATAGAAAGGTAGTCAACAAATTAGGGTACTCAATAGTCAAAATTCTAGAGAAGTCCTCAGTGAATTAGTCAGCCAGCTGCCTCTACTTGATGCTTAAGATAGGTAAATGAAGTAGGAGTAGTCTTGCCATAGACAACTTGAAATGGTGATTTACCTGTAGTAGAGTGTGTAGTATTGTAGGCAAACTATAAAATGTGTAAATATTTGTCCCATTTTCCTAGTTGACTCGATACATAAGCACAAAGCATGTCACAAATAGTATTTTGTGTGACTTCAGTTTGACCATTGGACTCCAGATGAAAAGCTGGGGAGAAGTCTAACTTCGTACCAAGATTATTGAAAAGTGTTGTCCAGAAGTTACTATAGATTTTACTATCTTGGTCTAACGCGATTCCTTTTGAAAGGCCATGGTGAACAAAGATATGCTTGATGAACAAATAGTAGCTTGAATTGCTGTCAAATTCTTTTTGCACGAAATAAAATAAGCATGTTTGCTAAATCTATCTATGATAGTTTAAATCATATCAAATCTTGAGCTAGTTGTAGGAAATCCAATAACGAAATCCATAGAGATTTGTTCCCATGGATCGGAAGGAATCTATAACAGCATAAGCAAGCCTTGATATATGCCCTTGTAGCTCTTGACTTTTTGGCAAATAATGCATTGTACAATAAATGATACAACATCAACTTTAAGCTTGGGCTAGAAAAAATTTTGAAGGCTTTGGTGATCAGTCTTATTAAGTAATTCAGAACCCATAAGATAGTGCTTCCAAAGTTCTTTCAGCATTTAAGCGATGCGAAATCAAAATCATAGATGGATGGTGCACACATGTGACACATACCATCGGATGGTGCACACAGCACTACACATACCATCATTGCATAAGTGGGCACACACTGCTACACACTCATATGGCCATATCCATATATCCACCCATGCGTACGGATGGTGCATGCACTGCTACACATGTCACTCATCGCGTAAGTGGTGCACAGACTGCTACACACTCATCGCATAAGTCATGTGCACACATTGGTACACACTTATATGAATAAAAAGCACACACTGCATTAGTTGTGTGACAAAATGCTAGATCCCACAACTAGATACTAAAAGATTAAAAAAATAATGGGATACTCCCAATTCTTGTAACAAGACCTGTCCTAATAACCCATGAATCAATGGTAGTGATAGCTCGTGATTCACTTGTCCTAAGAAGTCAGGAATCACTTGTGCTGATAACTAACTCAAAAATAATTCACTTGAATATTTTGCACTTTATTTGATCCCAATTCGCCTATGTTGGAGTTTGAGTGGGGAACAATCTAACATCCAAGTGCACTCAAAATTGGGGCCCCTCGGAGGCCCATTTTGATGTGCGCTAGTGTACATCCATAATGACCCTTTGGGATCCTTATTTTTCACCCCCCTTGGTCCCATCTGGTCCTATTGGAGGCCATATTGGCAATTCAGGGTCCCTCTTGGTCCAAGTGCACTCAAAACAAGGTCTCTTTAGAGGCGCAATTTAATGTACACTAGCAAACATCCAAAACATCCATAGAGTATTGCTGTTTTCTAGCCTAGCTCAGCCTTTATTGTGTGGGGTGAAATTTAGGGTCCCCCCAAAAAAGGTTTCCACCAAAATTAAAAACTAGGGCCCTTGTTTTCCACCCCTTGATCCCATCTTTCCCTCTGTTGGACTCAAAATGCTCTTTGGAGGCTCATTTTGGATGTCCACTAGTGCGAATCCAAAATGAGATTGGAGAGCACCTATGTGAGGCCTAAGGAGAACAATTTAGCATCGAAAGGAAGCATTCAAGGAGTTGCACCATTGGCGCACATGAAACATGTCCTACCAAGTGCGTCTCATTGTATTATCCCCTTGGCCACTCCCTCTCAAGTAGGTTGACTGATGTACAAGTGGACTACTATGTGCAGGTGCTACTTGGATGTTAATAGAGATGGAAAGACGCAGAAAAAATAGAGGATCACAAGTTTGTAACTGTAAGTTACTATGCTAGATTTATGTGTAACTTTGAGGTTCCTAGCGGGATGTGTTAACAAGTTTGATTAATCTCTTAGGCATATCAACGAGGCTATATCATGCTCTCTGGGAGAATCAATGGCAAGATGATATGCAATGAGGCTTCAAATAACTAGGCAATGTTGAGGCCATTGAATAGACATGATCTATCTCCATGCACTGTAATCACCATTGAAGCCAATGAGAGAGAATTTAATTTTGAGGACAGAGATGTTGGAAACCAACCCCATAGTGAGGGGATGGGGATAAAGGGGGAAGGAGATAGGAATTGATAGGGCCAAGGAGATGAACAGGAAGGAGATGGTGGAGCATTCGGGTTTGTAATTGATGGATAGGCCCATATGGATGAGGATTGTTAAGCAACCCCCATTCAGACCATTGCCATGGATGAACCGAGTAGAAACTTGCCACAGGGTGCTGGGACAAGGAGATTAATCTCAGATGTACTAGGTAGCTTGTTTATGCATAAACAAATAGAGCACCCCTAATACCATTGTGCAGACTTCTTCCTAATAAAGCCATAAACACAACTTCAAGAACAGATATATCCCTTCAATTGCACCTTTCCTTATATCCCTACACATGTCAGGAAGCGATGTAGCCTTCCCAGTTTACCCCCTAGATTTGTTTGGATAGGGGCCCACATGGTTCACCATAAATGACCAATTTGAGAACGTGCTAGTAGGAGAGTGACAATGCTCTAAGAGTGTGTGGTATGGAAATCATAGGTTGAAAGTCTAGCTTGTTTGTATTCAAGATGGTAAAGTTTTTATGCGATTTGTTTTAGTGGTGCAACTTCATGCAATTGTTCCCATGTTAAATCCTAAGATTAGTATGAAATCTTTTATAGCCTATGAGCACTATCTGTCTCGACATATCCGTGTGCAATGTCAATTTGTTGTCATAAAAGAAGGTTGCAAGGGAGAACTCCTACCAGCCTTGAAGTCCAAAAATGAGTATGTCTTTCCTCATTTATGAATATCATTGCATTAGGCTGAAGTTGTCGATGTTTACTTATTCATTTCAATGAATAGAGTGGCCAGGGTGCATGTCACACCAATGCTGTCACATGAGATCTTTCTATCCAAAAGTTTGGGGTGGTTGACAAGTCCTTGTTAATGGACCAATTGACCAAGGAGGAAAAGAGATGGGTGGAGATTAAGATGGCTACTGAGCAGAAGAGAACTGCCTTGACCTAGTAAATGACTCCACCAGTGTTTATCTTATCTTATCTATGCTAAAGTTGTGTCATTGCCCATCAATTGATCATAGAGGTACAAGTTTGCGGGAGTATTTATGACTGACAATGTTTATGTAGGAGGAATTCTCTAAAGACATCAAGAAAGTAGCAGTGACCAAAGTAGATGCCAATCTCTCTAATGAGAAGTATTCTAAAAAGCAAAACAAAGCACTGAGGGGCATGAAACCACCTTTTAGCAAAAAGCTTACAAGATGCTGCACATTGCAAATCCTTGCATTGGAGATGTATTCCTTTAATGCTGTACAAATTTGATTGGAACTTGTTCCCATAACAAAGGAAAAATTATACACATTCTGTTAGTCATGGTTGGGGTAGAGAGGTATGGCTCAAAATTATGTATGTATTTGCTTGATGATTCTCAGCATTGAGATGATTTCTAATCAGCACAATTGCATCATTTTGAAGGAACAAGGAAATATTATGCATGATGCTCAATGATAAGGTTAAAGACTCCTCTAGCCTCATCTTTGGGGACAATAAAGAAGGTGCATATGTATGTCAAATAGGATACTTTTTAGGAGCACATGTTCCATCAAGGACAAAAGCTAGTGGAGGAGTTATGGGTTGTAGGGTTGGAATTTCCTAACGTGTTTGACATTTTTTGGAAAGAGCAAAGAGCATTTCTTTTTGATTTGGTGTGCCTTGAGTTTTGGACCACCATGAAGAGTTCAACAAAACTAGAAAGATAGCCAAAGATTTGATCTCTACTCCAAGAGACTTGTTGATCACGACTAGGAGGAAGAGAGCTTCAGTCATTACTTTACCCTATATGTAATGCAATAGAAGCCATTCAACACACCTTTCTTAATTGCTCCACATTTGATAGCCTTCACTTTATCCCATGTGCACACATGTACTACCCTCGCACTCTACATGTATCTACACACACTCGACACATTTCTTATCTTCACTACCTAGCGTGCTCATCCTCTCCATCCATTAGGCTTTGTGTATTTACCCATTGAGATTATCTCCTTAACAAGCTCTACAAATGACACCAAAACTATTACCTGGAAATGCCACAAAACCCCCTCTGCAAAGTTCTTACCAAAATTGTAGGGTGAGATTTCCCCTTAACTTTTAGCCACCCACCTTTGTGATATTTGTTGCGCCCTTTCACTCAGGCTTTCAAAATATATTTGGTTTTAATGTCTCCTCACTATTCCATCATGGTGATGATGATCTCTTCCCTCTTTAGGAATATAACTTTCAATTGCTAAGGCATTGTCACTCATGATTTTTTGAAATACAATTATGTCTAGCACATGCTTTCACTATGATTGAAGATCTTCAATACCCTAGTAGGTGTTACTTTTTTTAAATATATTTATTTCTAATGCATGATGGCAATGGAGATCCTTGGCAATATAGCTATATTCAATGCAGGATGTTGATAACCATCCTTGATAATATAATTATATTTAATGGATTAAAGGGAAAAAATATCCTTGGAAATATATTTATATATATAAGAATATACCCAATCATACAAATTTAGATTTTTTGTTGTTCTTTATTCGAACTCTTTCACTAAAAAAAACTCTCAAGTAGTTTATGTTTTGATAGAGTATAATCTCACAAGCACTCTTATCTAATTATAGTTGCTTGCTTCTCTCTTGTTTTAGTGGAGCATGTTAAAAATAGGTGTCTCCAAGTTTCATCACATTCTCTATGGTTATTTGTTGACCATGCTCGCTCCTCTATGTTCAACATGGAGGGGGGAGGGAGGAGGCACACATATATATTGACCATAATGCTCGTGCCAACTCCTCTTTGTTCTACATGGACACACACACACACACACACACACACACACACACACACACACACACACACACACATACACACACACACACACACATCTTTGTTCTACATGGACACACACACACACACACACACACACATACACACACACACACACACACACACACACACACACAGGCTCTTAAAAATAGCAAGAGACTATTTTTTCAAAGAGGAAATACACACACACACACACACACACACACACACACACATACACACACAGAGGCTCTTAAAAATAGCAAGAGACTATTTTTTCAAAGAGGAAAGATATACCTTTGTAAGACTAGAATATATCCAATCATACAAATTTAGATTTTTTGTTATTCTGAAGTCCAAAAAACTACACAGAAAATAAAAGAGAAAACAAAAGAGAAGAAAAAAGAGGTAACAAAAACTTTTAGAAAAACAAAAGGAAGGCATACTTAGCAAGCAAAGCAACACTTATGTCGTCATCATTGCCCAAGCATAAGCAGCTATACTAGGTTTCTAAACACCCACGGAGTCTCTTAGGCAAACCCAGTGCTAACTAAAGTATATCAAATAAACAAAAGAGAAAGAAAACAAGAAATAAAGAAGAAAGGAAGAAGTTGGCTAAGAAAAAACAAACAAGCAAAACAAGAAACAAAATCTTCACAAAAATAGGAATAAACTCTCTCTCTGTCTCTCTCTCTCTCTCTCTCTCTCTCTCTCAATTAAAACATAAAAAACTAAATGGATCCCTTACACTTATGTACTGCTTCCTAAAAGATTCAAAACTACATTCCTAACTTAGAAGCACATGCGTACTCAAACAAACTCTCTTTTGAAACGAAAGAAAAACGGGCTATTTAGCTCCCCACTTTTTGTTTTCAGCTCATGTTCAATCATTCTAAACATGCCTAAGGTCGATACACCATAGATAAAAGACTTCATATCTAAGATTGTGCGTACCTTTTTCATTATTTTTCTTGGATTATACCTCTTGTGTACTACTAAAGTGATCAAATTACTACATTGAGTGATGAAAGGCTCCTTAGTTATACAAAGGCGGGAAAGTCTACGTAATTGGGAAGAAATGACTCCATATTTTGCCAAATCAGAAATGTTTGAGTTAATGTGAGGCATTTTCATAATATGTAAACCACTACATTTAGGTTGTTCACGTTTATCATATATATCAATCTCTAATCCTTCGAAAGATTGAGAAAGTCTAAGATCTAAGAAAACACAAGAACCCCCTCTTGAAGTGCAATTCAGTTCACAAGAGTCACAAGGATAGATTCCTTCTCCAAAAGTACAAGCATCTTTGAACATAAAGTCTTGAAAGTCAGGAACATCTAGTACAAATAAATCATCTATAAAATGCCTAACTTGGCTAAGCTTATGTAAAATGATAGGGCAGGTATTGATAGGAATAAGACGCTACATAAAATCAATTTCATAAGTGAAAAGATAAAAGTTTGCTAAAAAGATAGCACAATTAGTGTCCATGGGGATTCCTATAATTTGTAGAAACAAAGAATTGCCTACTCTGATGTAAAGATTATCTAAAAGAAAATCTATCCAAGAGCAAACATCCTCAACGCTTACTACCTTGTGTATCTCTTCTTTTTAGAATCGATGTAATGATCTTTATTATTTAGCCACAAAAAGTCCAAATAGAAAGCTGTTTTCTCAACTTTTAGCACTTTGCATCTATCTTTGTCAAATCTCAGCTTGAAAACTTCAACCACTAGCTTTTTTATTCTAAACTTCAGATCTTCTAACTCAATCTTTGTGTAAAGCATAGTAAAATCATAGGTTTGAAGGAGAATAGGAGACTCTTGTTCCTAAATGCTTCGAGAGGAATTAAAGAATTTAACAACAAGAATCACTTCTACAGAGTCATTTAAAATCTAGCTTGAGTGTGAGGGGACATCTCCCTCCTTTAATAAGTCCAAAGCTCATGGACGCTAGGAAACATGGCTTTGAAGCAATTGCTTAGCCATTTAGAGACATCTGTCAAAGTAGTCTCACAAGCAGCTGCAATAAATCTTGGCTTTTTTGGAGTTTTGTGAAACTTCCAAGCAGCACACAGAAAAGGGATACTTGGATTGCAAACAAACCTAGTAGACGTGCAGAAACTCTGGAGTTTTGAGACCATATCCTTTTGAGAAACTAAGGCAGGGGCGTAAGTTTTGGCAAATGAGTTCACTTCTCTCAAAAGACATTCTAAGTAAAACTTTTTGCCCAAAAAAAAAAAGTTATTGGAACATTTGTCCATATAAGAAATGATAAATTTCGTATGGAATTTTCAAAGAAGAGTTTCATTTTCTTTAGAAAGATGGTTACTTTGCTTTGAGCAATTGACACAAGTGTCTTCTTCTAGTTTCAAAGCAACTTTCTACAAAATCTTCTTTTTCCATTCTAATAAGATATTTTGAACTCCTAAACGTTCTTCTATTTGCAAGGCAAACTTTGAGATTCCCTTATTGATAGCTTTTAAAAGGCAAGACTCTTTAAAAGAGAACAATCTAAATATTTGCCTTTCATGAAAATGTCTCTTGAGTTACTAGAAAGCAAAATAGAAAGTATCAACTATGACTACATGTCCTAGATCAGCATCAACAAAGCTTTGGAATCTCTTACTTTTACAACAACAAGGCTCTATAAGGATAGAGGATTTTGAATGCTCTGAATGCCTTTTACCTATCTCTCCATAGTCAAAAGCCTTTTGTCCTAAAGTATTTACATACTTCCTAACTACTACTGGATGCTTCCAAATTCTTCTCACATAATGATGGAGAGAATCCATTACTTCAGGAGACCTCGAAATTGAGTTCAAGCCTAGCTTGTCAAGACAGGGAGAAGTAAGAAAGTCAAGAGTTTCTTATATAGAAAAGCTCGTGTAAAATCTCACAAATTACCATCTTCCTTATAGAACTCCAAGGAGGGGATCAATATTAAAACCCGTGAAAGATTGCAACATTTTTCTCACCAACTATAAGCATGCGCACGATTAGTTCTCTAATTAAAAAGTACATTAGATTTAGACCAAGGATCCTTCTTTCATAGTCCTTGTAGCATGGCCATAATCCTTAAATGCCTATTTACAAAAACTATATCAAAGACACAGCGTTGAGCCACATAACATCGCATAGAATTAACATAAATGTAAATGTGAGAGCACAAACAATGAACCACAAACACCAATAATACTGAGGCCAGATCAAAATTACACGTTAGCTCCCTGATTACTTGCAGCAAAGTGTTTCCAAGAGTTCATTCAACTTCATTCCACTAAGAACTTACTATACTTTTGCTATTCTTGTAAATGGAACCAACTGGATACGCGCGTTACAAGAGTCAATTTTCTGCATATCATGCCTGAGGAGGGGCGAGCGTCTTCCTGCTGAATTAACGAGAAGATGCAGAGAGAAACGGGGAAGGCCAAGACATCTATGAAGCGTCTTAGGCTAAGATGTATGGTAGCAGCGACTCAGAAAAAATTGGAGGGCTTTCCTTGAAGCATGAAGCTAACCTCTGGATCTAAGATTTAGCTTCATCAACTTCAGAGGTAGCAATTGAGAGCTGAGTATCAGCTGCAGCTTCAGGTTGAGAGGAACTCAATTCAACCTCCATTGGACTAGCCACTTCTGGAGCAGCCTGCACTGGAAGAGTCTCCACAGGAGAAGCCAATTCTGGAGCAGCTGCTTCCACTGTGGCATATGGCTTGAACTTTTGAATGTAGAAGCTCAGAGATGGACCACTATATGGAGCTTCTGGAGCCACTGGAGAATTGCTGTTGCTCACACTCTGCAACACTGTTCCTGTTGCTAATATCAACCCCAAAGCCAACGCCACAGATAGTACTACAGTTTGTTCTGAACCTTCTGTAGAATCTCCTTGTGTGCCTGAGCTGATTACGGTTTCAGATACATATATAGTGGGCTGCACTTCAGGAAACAATCCATATCAATAGAGACTCCCAAGGATCATACCAGCATCACAAAACGACACACCCTTCAGCTGTACTTACTTCGACAGCGTAGATATTTGTCTGCCCGGCAGTGTCCTTCTCCACGTAGCCGGTCCACTTCTTCTTGCCCATGGGAGGAAAGGTTCCACTAATCTTAGTCTTCTCTTCAGCCACCCAATCCATGCTAACCTTGCCCACCTGCCGCAAATGCGTGATGCATAAGTACTCAACAATTTGGCTCTTCATTATAGTGCAAATAGAAATCGTCTGACACTCCTGTCCCATTGGGCAGTATTGCAAACCAAGCCTTCTCGTCACAGGATGTAGCCAGTAAGCGGATCAGAGATAATCTTCAAAGTCTTTGCTCCATTCAAATATATTATGTTTTCTGTGTGCGCTACAGGTTGACTACTGAAAGAAACTCGGGACAATATGCATTGATTAGCATCCTTACGCATGTTCAAGGAGGAGAGCGGGAAACCTCCCAAAAAAGTGGTAGCGTGTCTGACGCATGCTCGCCAAGTTACAATTAAAAGATGTCTTGGAGTAGCAAGTCTCTTTGAAAGGATGAAGAGGTCCATTTGCACATCGCTTCAAGTGGATAAACGAAAACGGAAAAAGCACAGAGCACATACCTCTTTCTCAGGGGCACACTCCTCCTCATTACATTCTTCAGGGGCCGAAACGGCTCTAACATTCGGGGAAGCCCTTCGAGATTTGCAGCAATTAGGAGCTCTACGAGGTTGGATGAGCTGCCAGAAAGAGGCACGACTAGAGTAGGCGGTGGAAGGGCGGAGGGAGCCGGAGCAGCCGGTGCAGCAGGCAAAGGCCTGAGCCACGCGAGCCGACATGGCGGGAAAGGCGATTGCAGCAACAAGTTGAGAACACAATGGACGGAGAGTGTTGTGGCGATTGGAAGGATGAAGTGGGATGTTGTTAGGATGGATTGAAGCACGATGAGGAGCTCGATTTGGTGGCTACGGCGATGACGGCGATGAAGATGAAGATGGTAGACTCTCAGTGACAACCTCGTAGCAGTTGCTTGTGGGTCGAATCGCCCCCACGTGGATCCATCCCTACCGTCCATCCACCCCCTCATATCCACCACCTCACTATCCTCACCGTCCATTCCTTAATCACTCCAAGGGCTTGTAGATGTTCTCTTTCATTTGGAAAAAGTCTTGCTAACCCATTAGTTGTGTAGTTAGTACTAATCTATGGTTACTGTTGTGTAGTTAGCACTAATCTAGTGTTTAGTGTAATTAGGGTTGTTGGAGTTCATCTCCCTCCTGCTCTGCATGCATGTTGCCTTGCTACTCCTACCTTCTGTCGTGCTACTCTTCCTCTACATGAGCGGCGCCTTTAACTGCTACTACTTCGGTGCGAGGAGGCTCCTCTGCCATTGTTTGTTGCTAGTTCAGTGTGCAACGACTCTTTTTTCTGCTGTCGAAACTTCTCTTCTTGTGGTCTGATGTATCAGCACGATGTTCTCTACTTGTGGTACGATGTTCTCTGCTCTTCAGAGGCGAGCACGGTTCGTGGAAGTGGATTCGAGGGGCGATTCTCTGGCTTTTTGGGCAGGGGTATTGATTTCCCTGGACCTTTATCTAACATATATATTTTGTGTACATATGCCTTCATCTTCGGCTTCTAACATTCGTTTCATTATTTGCAAAGGGGATTTTGCATTGCCGAGCTTCTGACGTGATCCGATTGATTGTTTGTAGAGGAGCTTGCATCGACATGCTTGCAAGGGGGTTTCATGGATTTCCTACCTTGGTTTGTGTGTTACTGCATCTATTCGCCACATATCGACTGTGAATGTGTACATTTTTGCAGCATAACAATCTGAGGTAACAATTACTTACATTTGTTTTTGTTTGCAAATTAGAACCGTGGCTCCTAAGAAGATCTAGAAGGATTGTAGCATTTTACACTTTCTTGACTTTGTTGGTTGTGAACTAGTCTACCAAATATTCAATTTTTGATTAATACACTGTATAACTGAAACTCTTTGCTGTCTTTTTGCAAGTGCCCGTACATGGCCGGAGCGCGTAGTGGAATGTTCTCTCCAAATCCTGTTTTGACAAAGGCTTATAGTTTGTTTACATTTTTTCGCTAGCAAACCATGCTATTCTCGTGTACACAAACATATCCTTCACTATTCTCTTATAATGTTTCTATAAATAGGCAAAACCTGCTTCTAGGTGGGTCAACATTTGCTTGGGTGTAGCCAATCGCAGAACTATTTTCGGAGCCATTTTGGGGCTGTGATGCGATGTGTTCTTGTGTGAATATTTAAATTTTGCGTAGACCCGCGCTCTTGCCAAAAATTTTCTCGACATCGTGAAGGCGCACTGGCGTAATAATGAGATGCAATCTATTTGTTCAAAACACCACATAGCTCAACACATGGCAGCTCTACACTGCTTCACGCAGCGCAACCTCTGGCCTACACCGCCTGATCACTTATCATCGCTCCAGCTTTGCCACCTGTCATTGGACACACACCCATGCAGATCATTAAAATTGAAGGTTGGCTTTGAGAGACCACCGTGATGGTTCTTGCTGTAATAATTAGACGCAATCTATCATTCTGAACATTGCCGCCACAGCGCAAACTCTGGCCTGGACCACTTGTCATCATGTAGCCTTTTGCCGTAGCCCATGCAAATCATAGGTTAGTTTGGAGAGAGCATCGCGCTAGTTATTGGCGTAATAATGAGACGCAATCTATCATTCTGAGCATCGCCTCAGCGCAGTCTCTGACCTGATCACCTGTCATCGCCCAAAATTCAACGTTGTCTTGGAGAGACCACCGTGTTGGTTCTTGGAGTTATAGCTCTGTTACCTATTTTTACGTATTACAGGAGGAGGTCTATGATGACTAGCACACTGGCAAACAGAAGGAGATCTATGAAAGCCACCACGCTGGTTCTTGGAGTTATATATTTGTGTACCAAGGAAAATGTATTCCGTTGTGCAACCAAGCAAAATGCAATTGACGATGTGGTCCTTGAGGGGTCCCCTCTAGGGGCAAGGGCCATATTGACATGCCATTTCTGTCCAGTGGCATCCTGGATATTGTATAATGCACATTGATATGGCCCTTGTCCCTAGAGGGGACCCCTTAAGGGCCATATCGTCAATTGCATTTTCTGAAAGTTTAATTATATTTTTCTAGATGTATCTTCATGCAACCAAAACGGTGGGGTCGTTGGACTTATTTTAGCGCTATTTTGGTCATAAACCAAGAAAATTGTAGGCCTTCTTTCCTGGTATTTTAGTCCTTGTTGCAGTAAATATAAATGAGGGAAAAAGTACAATTTATCGAGTGAAAATTGAGCAAAAGAGATTACAATGTACATCTACGTCCAATAACAGGTTATATAAAAATTAACTTATACCGAGCAAAAATTGAACAAAGGATCTTACATTTATAAAAACTCGGAAATTGCTGAGAGCCTTAAAGGCCAAAAGATTACAATGCATACTGACAGCCTCAAATTGAACAAAAAGAGATGACATAAATGCCTTACAGACCAAAACATTACATCCAGTGAGTGAAAAGATTGTTGAGAGCTGAGCAAAAAGACCGTTGAGAGTCCAAAGATTACATCCAGCCATTGCTGAGAGCCTCGTTTGAGCAAGAGGGAATTTGTACAACTCAGTTTTCTACCAGTCTAGCTTGTTGCATTAAAAAATTTTAGGGAGCCAAAGGAGGATATGATGGAGAGACCGAAGACCAGAGACCGAAGACCATGCACATTGCCAGGACTCAGATTATGGCCCCCCCAGCAAGTCGAGATTACTCTGCTCTGAAAATATTGAGGCCTTCATCGACATCTACCGGGAACCCATATAGCACAGCCATAAAGAGGCCCTATGTGAGCATGTTATCTAAGGTGATGACATTTAGATGTGTGGGGAATCGCCTGTGGGAATGAAGGGTCTCCATTAGTGCTGGCATTTCTACTTCAGGTAATTTAATGCAATCGCCTTATATGAGAAGGTAGATACTATTGGGATCACAGAGCATTGAGGGGGGGTGGTACTAGGCATGTTGAAGATGAGTGGGTGAGCAACAGATGAGTAGGGGAGCAATTGCAGTGACGAGAGTTGGAGGAGGGAGCATGGAGCAAAGTAGAGCAGGGCGGAAAAGAGCTAGAGGAGGGGTGTGGAGCAAAGTAGCAGAGCATGGGTAGATTAGAGTAACGTAGTAAAATGCCAAACGCCATGGATCTTATATATTTTATAAAGTTTGAGCCACTGCAGTGGCTGGAGCCCGGGGTTCCATCCATATTAATTACAGGTTGCCGCAGTGGAATCCCCCAGACGGGCTGGTAATCATGAAAAGATGCCATGTGGTGCCACTCCAGTGGTTGGTAATTAACTGCCAGCTCGGTGGAATCTTAGCCACGACAAATGTGGCTGATGAGAGCCACCACCACCGGGCAGTAATTCCCACAAAGGTAAAACACGAAGCTCTAATAACTATTACCATGTCTAATCACTCATTACCATGCACTCTAGTTCTCTACTGAGCATGCGAGCCGGGTGAATGGTAATATTTACTGCACTCGTAGTGATCATGCATGCTAAAGGGCAGTGGTGGGTGAGTGGTGACACGATGAAATCGTAGCCACGACAGACATGGCTGATGGCAGCCACCACCATCGGACAGTAATTCCCACAAAAGTAAATCATGAAGCCTAATCACCTCTAATCCCTCATTACCATAATTTACTGCACTCGTAGTATTCATGCATGCGAACCCGGTGGTGGTAATTGGAAACTGAGTAATTGCGGGCCACTGCGGTGGTTGGTAATTAACTACCAGCTCGGTGGGTCTTAGCCGCCACCATAAATGTGGCTGGGAATCTTAGATGCCACCACCTCTAATCATTCATTACCATGCAAGTCAGTACTGCTACCTTGAATTATTCAAAATTCGGGCCAACCACCGCGGTGGCTCTCACCTTGTTAGTGTAGTCGGGATACGAACCGCTATTCCATTCCCTTAACTGTTTCCTCTTCTATCCCTCTTGAATGTTTCGTTCTCTCTTGCAATCTGAAGCCTCCACTATTCTATTTCCTTCATTGCTTCATCTTCTATCCCTCTCGACCATTTCTTTCTCCCTTGGCATACCCAAAAGACTTTGGAATGCTTTTGTTCTATCTAAAAATGATGTTGGATGGCATCCTCGCAGAAACAGACCCAGAGAAGGAGGAAAATAGTTGCAAGGACATGCTTCGGTGGTGGGTATATGACTTGGAGTCGGCACAAACGATGAATATTAATTTCCCTGGCTATTGTTTTTCCTACTCCTTTAAGGTACTTGCCAAGCTTATGATGTAGGTTTCTTTTGGCAGGACATGATTGAGGCGTGAAGATGGAGTACAAAGAGCAGGATGAAGAGGACCCCCAGTGAAAGGAGGAGTTACTATGGGCGTATAAGTCGGTAGAGTCAAGCAAGCAGTGTGTAATCCGAGTGTGTGAAGAGGTCTACGATTGTGCAATAGGTGGCCTCAAGAGCTGGGAGATGCTTGCTATAGAGAGGTTGATAAGATAGTTGGGAGTCTGGAATTTCCTTGAAAAAGCAAAATGTCATCGTGTTTTAAAATAATAAAAATCTTGCAGACATTTCTTGAACTTGTGGATATTCTCATGGTGCTATCGACCTACTTCCATGTTAGTACTTAAATGCTTTAAGGAGCCTGATGGTTGAAATCTAATGGTTAGCTATAACCAGTCTAAAGGGCACTAGTACGGCAGTAGTGTAGGGATAGCATGGTAGTAGTGTAGGATAAGTTATCGCCAGCGTGGTAGTTCATTGCACTAGGATATGAACAGCCACCAGCATGGTGGTTTGCTTTTATTTTTACAAGATGAATGGATTTGTTATGGGAAACCAGCGTGGTGGTTGTTGGGATATACTAATAGCAAGCATGGGATGAAATTTGACGGTTAACGAAATGATAAATAGTTTAAAGGACACTGTTTTAGTATAGCAATGTGCAACACAATTTAGGATAGCATGGCAGTAGTGTTAGGATAGCACGGTAGTAGTGCAAGATTAGTGCAGGATAAGTTATCGCTAGTGCAGTGGTTGGTTTTGTAAGACATTACAAAGATATGGTGTTGTAGGCATAAAGTCAACCTTATGGTTGACCAGTAGTACTTGGATACTATATATACAAAGTACTTGTATTGTTTCATTTGAACATTTCTATTGGAACTTTCTTGTGTGTGCACTCTTGCTCACTTGTGTTCACAACCTGTCTCCACTTTGTTCCTACATTTGGTATTAGAGCACTTCCATCTCTAGAGCCCATTCCTGCACTTGCTTCTAGACTCCCGTGAGCTTTTGACCTATTGAGGTCCGATTTTGACGTTTTTTGAAATTTTTGAGCTGCCTGCATACAAACAAACCTATCCCACACCATTTCAAGGGATTTTTTTTCTTTTTGTATGTACCTCTATATGGATCTGTCTGTACAGTTGCACAACAATGCTGGGACTCCGTACGACTTGTTGAAATGTGATTTCGAGTAATTTTTGGTTGTTTCTCGGTGTTTTTGCTCAGATCTAGACTCTTTTCAGCTCCAGTCTCTCCTGGGTGTGTTCCAGCAGCTCTAGGCATCTCCATACTTCTCTAGGCTCTTCCCTACATGTGTATTGTGTTCAGAAGTACTCTCGATAGCTTCATTCAGCTCCAAGTAGCTCACTTCAGCTCCTTTGTCATCTCCAGCTTGCCCACACAGTCAGTGGACTATTTTGCACGTGGTTCGAGCCAAGGTGCACTTTCAGTAAGTGTTTTGAGTTGTGTATTTTGATTCAGGATTGTTTTTGTAGCCCATACTCTTGCACCCTCAGGTGCAGATACTCTGAATTGTTGGGTGCATTTGCAGCTACTTTATAGTTGTGGATGCCTTTGAGCTCCTCTGGATGCATTTGAGCACTCGTGGGTGCGTTATTTCAGATTTGAGTTGTGCATTTTCAGTTTGGGATTGCACTTCAGATTGCAGCAGAATGCAATGATTGGTTTATGCCATTTTGGCAGTGATTGCATTGTATAGTCAGTGGCATTTCAGAGTAGCCAGTCATACTTTGCATTTGTAGCAAGCATTTGTTTGGGATTTGTAGGCACATTTGCAGCTAGTTGCACTTTTGGGACTTGCAGTTCTTTTTGCATGTACATTTGCAGCTTGTGGGTATCCCATTTTGCATCATGTCGACTCTTTCAGATAGTTTTGGCAATTTGTCCGAGGGTGACAAGCGGGATGGACTAAACTATGCCTTGTGGTCATTCATGCTTAATAACATCTTGGTTGTTAAGGGCTTGTGAGATATTGTTAGTGGGGAAGAGGTGAGGCTAGCTTGCTCATCTACATCTAGCACAGCTTTTTCGGGTTAGGTAGACAGCAAACTGCTACATCCCCTCCTGCTAGTCCCATAGCATCGATGGAGGAGTAGAAGAAGCTTGATCGCCGCAATGCCCAAGTGATGTTTTTGATTGCCACAAATGTGAAGAGGCACATTATGACGACTATTGAGCCATGCAAGGATGCAAAAGCAGCATGGAAAAGATTGGCAAACATGTATCATGTTAAGAATGAGGCAAGAGCCATTGCCTTGATAAATCAACTCAAGGATCTCGAGATGCAGGAAGGCTAGGCCATCACTAATCATATTGCCAGGATCACTGATCTACGTGATCAACTCGCAAGTATTGATGAGGAAATAGAAGACAAGAAGCTCGTCTCTATTACTCTCAATAGCTTAGCGCCCTCATATGGCACATTCGTGACTTCATTGACCATTGTTCTCAGGGCTAGTTTGATGAGTTGGTTGGGCTTTTGTTGTAGGAAGAGGAGAGAGGCTCAAATTTTGCCAAAGCTTCTTGTCAGGGTGAGCAAGTGCTTGCCATGGGTGGAAAGGGCAAATTTCAAAAAAATTTTGAGCCAAAACAACTCAGCCCAAGGAGGGGAATGCAAGCAGTTCAAGCAAAAATAAGAAAAAGGGCAAATGCAACTATTGCAAGAAGCCAGGACATTACATCACATAGTGTCAGAAAAGGATTTCCAATGAAAAGAAAAGGCAAAGGGATAGCTCTAGCAGTAATTTTGTTGCCCCCACTGAAACTCATGCTTCAGATGCACATGGTGAAGCTCATCTTGCCCAAGGTGATAGAGATTTTGTGTTTGTTGCATTTAATGAAAAGATGGAAATCAATCAAGGGATTGTTGCAAGTGATACATGGTATATCGACAGTGGTGCTACTAAGCATATGACTCCTCACTAGGAGTGGTTTGAGAGCATCACACCTGTTCATGGCAGACAAGTTACATGTGCCAATGATGCTTCTCAAGACATCATCGGAGTTAGGCACATTCCCATTTAGCTTGATAATGGGAAAGTTAAGTATATACGAGATGTTTGGTATATTCCAGATTTGAGGCAAAATCTGATTTCAGTTTCAAACATTGCCCATGATCAACATATGTTGGCCAATTTCAGGATAACCAATGCAGGATCAAGGATCCAAAGAAAGGGTATAAGGTTGTAGCAACAAGCACATATGATAGAGGCTTATACAAGCTTGATGCTCAGCCTTATGACATGCTAGGTTTGTGGACATGTCCATCATGGTGTAGGGCATTGTCCTACTTGTACAACAATAATATGACTCAGGGAATGCCAAAATTGCAGCAACCAACAAATGAAGTGTGTGAGGGGTGTGCACTTGGCAAATTGCATCACTTGCCATTCAGTAAACAAGGCAAGAATTGGGTCAAGGCAATCGGAGTGTTGCAGATAGTGCACAGTGATGTATGTGGCCCCATGACTATTCCCATGCATAGAGGAGCAAGGTACTTTGTGATCTTTATAGATGACTTTTTCCAGGTTCACATGGCTTTTTCTCATGAAGGAAAAATCTGAGGTGTTCTATCAGTTTCAAGAGTTCAAAGCTATGGCTGAGAACCACCAAACCAATTCTAGAATTTGAACACTCAACTCAAATAGAGGGGGAGAGTACATGTCACATGCATTCCAGGGATTTTTGAAGCAGCATGGGATTAAATATCACTTGACATGCCCTTACACACCACAGCAAAATCCACTCCCTGAGAGGAAGAATCGTACTCTCATGGAGATGACGAGATGCATGTTGAAATTCAAGAGAGTCTCAAAGGCTTTATGGGGAGAAGCAGTTGTGATAGCCACTTACATTCAGAACAGATGCCCTACCAAAGCTTTGGTTAATGTGACTCCATCTAAGGCTTTGTATGGCTTTAAGCCAAAGGTTAGTCATTTCAGAGTTTAATGGCATATGCTTTGGTTATAGATGCACATCGGACAAAGCTTGATGAGACAAGAGTGTCAAATGCATTTTCATGGGGTATAGCACTGAAAGAAAATGATTTAGGCTTTATAATCCTGCTACCAAGAAGGTAATAATCAGTAGAGATGTTCTCTTTGCTAAGAATGAGTGCATGCAGCCTGCTAGTGCAGACTTGCCATCATACGATGACACCCCTTTGGACATCATCTAGTTTGAGGATGATGAGATGGAGTCTCTTGATGCTTCCCCTTCTATTTCTCATAGTTCAAATGGCTTGCCACATGTTGAGGATGGCTCTCCCTCAACATGTGGCAAGCAGCCTACTTTGGGGAAAACCAGGGCCAGCACTCATGAAAATCAGAAAAAGGTCAATTTTGCTTTGATGACCTCAATGATGGAAGCTGAAAATGAGCCTCAGAGCTTCAAGGATGCTCAGCATAATCCGGCATGGCAAAAAGCTATGGAAGTTGAGATTAGATCCATTGAGAAGAATGCCACATGCATGGGGCATTCAGTAGTAGTAATAAGGAGATGTCACCTGTGTGCAATAAATATATGAAAATTTTCCTTATCTACCCTTTATTTACGGGACCTTACCTTATAAAATGTACCTTCCTTCCCTTATATAACCCCCCTCCCTTACACTCACGTGGTACCATACGGTAAACCCTAGTGGACCCCTCAGGGCCACATGGGACTTGGTTGATGCACCCATTGGGAAAAATGTGGTTGCCATGAAATGGATTTATAAGGTGAAATACCATTCAGATGGCACAGTTGAGAAATACAAAGCCCGTTTGGCTACTAAGGGGTATGCACAAGAGGAGGGGATAGATTATGAGGAGACTTTTGCTCCAGTGGCCAAGATGACCACCATTCATTCTGTCATCTCTCTTGTTGCATTTTATGGTTGGTCAGTGTACCAGATGGATGTCAAGACCGCTTTCCTCAATGGAGATCTTAAAGAGGAGGTCTATGTACATCAGTCCCAAGGTTTTGAGGTGAAGGGACAAGAGAACAAGGTATGCAAGCTCAAGAAGGCTCTATATGGGCTGAAGCAAGCACCTTGTGCATGGTATCAGAAGATACATTAGTTTTTGATGTCCCAGGGCTTCGTAAGCACTCATACAGAGCCAAATCTGTATGTTCTGCAGCAAGAATCAGAATTGGTCATGTTGGTACTATATGTGGATGACATCATACTCACTAGCAGTGATTTGCAGCAAATTACAGCAGTGTAGTATGCTTTATGCCACAACTTTGACATGATAGATTTGGGCCTATTGCATTATTGTCTTGGCATTGAGTTTTTTTAGACGCATGATGGGATTTCTATGTCACAAACAAGTATTCTAAGGGGTTGTTGCAGAAATTTAAAATGGAGAACTGTAAGCCTATGGCTACTCCATTGGAAAAGGGACTCAAGCTGAGTAAGCATGATACTGCTAAAAAGTTTAATGGCACTTTGTACAGGCAATTGGTTGGCAGTTTGATATATCTATGCTCCACACAGCCTGATATTGCCTATGCCACAGGGCTTTTGAGTCAGTTCATGCATTGTCCCACGATCACGCATTCGAATGCAACAAAGAGGGTTCTCAGATATGTCCATGCCACTCTCTCTCTTGGCTTGCATTATGCTTCAGATTGTGATCTAGAGCTGAGTGGTTTCACCAAATCAGATTGGTCAGGGGACATTGACGATAGATGGTCCACAATTGGCTATTGCTTCTCATTGGGTTCAACCCTTGTATCTCATGGCTTAGTAAGAAGCAAGAGCGAGTCTCTCTTTCCTCCAATGAAGTAGAGTACAAAGCTACAAATTCAGCCACTATGGAGTTAACGTGCTTAAGGAAGCTTTTGTATGACTTGCATTATGCATAGGATGGCGAAGCAAGCTCTATCTTCTGTGACAACCAGAGTTGCATTGCCATAGCCAACAATTCCTATCTACTCCCATAGGTTGCATATCCATCTGGATGAATTTGTGCAACCATGGTACTTTAGGTACCGCAAGGTACACCTGAGACGTTTCCAGGGTACTTTGAGCCATATCTTTCAGGGGGGATTTGTAAGACATTACAAAGATATGGTGTTGTAGGCATAAAGTCAACTATATGGTTGACTACTTGGGTACTATATATACCAAGTACTTGTATTGCTTCATTTGAACATTTCTATTGGAGCTTTCTTGTGTGTGCGCTCTTGCTCATTTGTGTTCACAACCTGTCTCCACTTTGTTCCTATAGGTTTGCACTAGGATATGAATAGCCACCAATGTGATGGTTTGCTTCTATTATTACAAGATGAATAGATTTGTAGGACGTGTGGATTCATTATGGGAAACCAACGCGGTGGTTGTTGGGATATACTAAAGCCAAGCATGGGTTTTACCATTTGGGATTTACAAAAACAATTTGATAAAACCAACACAGTGGTTGTTTGGGATATACTAAAATGAAGCAGTCTCAATACAAATTCCACTTTGTAGGACAAGTGGACATATTGTTTCCCTGCAATGAAACTACATACATTTTCTTAGTACTATCTCAGTTGTCCTCGTCCACCGATGCTCATGCGTGTCTAAATCCAATTTGAAGACACTCTTTCCCTTCTTTCATTGTGGCACAAGTTGCATCTAGAACTTAATAGCTCTTACTAGACGAGAGTACACACTTGCTTGTGGACTCTTATGTAGCAGTTCATAATAAAGGCCTCTCTTGGATGTTTTTTTGTACCAAAAAGCTCCAACTACTATGTCCCACTTCTCATAGGTTGTTCCCCAATTATCCTTAAATGTTTCCTCAACCTTGTACTTTGGTTTTGTGCACTGCAATAGAAAGTATGGGTCATCTTCCTCGTTCTTCCCAGAATCTGCAACAACTCCTGCAAAGTTATCCCCCTCTTCCAAACAGTCAGAGAGGTCATCAAAACTCTCCCCAAACTGTGGTGAGTCATTTGTCTCTCCATTGTTTGTCACTCCATCTAAACGTAGAGGGAACACTTGAACTCGCTCCCATGTCTTCATAGCTGCAATGTTCTCACAATCGTCATGATCCCCTATGATGCACGCATTGCAGAAACAAGAAAGTTTTCTCGTTTTAATCAGTTGGTTGTTTTGAAAAGCCCCATATGCTGTGCAGACCATGAACTCCTTTAATTTTCTCACAATCATTCCGGCTTCTCCTTTACACTTCATCCACTTTCACTTCATGGAACACTCTGCGTACTACAATATTCTTAAGGCCTTGTTTATTGTATGTTGAATGCGTGCCTATGGAAAGGTTGGCTGTAGCCATGTTACAGCATCATGGGCATCATTGAGTTTTTCTTGAGGGCATGCTAATTGGTGTTTAAACAGAGCTTGCTTAATAACAACACCGCATCCATCATGTTCACCCTTGCCATGGCTAGACCCAAAGAAATTCCACATCATGTCTAGACCGGTCAAGGATTTGAACCTTGAGATGAAGTAGAATCCACGTGCTGATTTAAATTGAGAGGCAGCACCATCTGACCACACCCAATGTTGTTTTATATGTTTTGCATGGGTATTTTCCTTTTTCAGCCATTCCCAATGTAGTAGAAAAGCATGTTTCACAAATAGGGTGTCATGTTCCCTATCATCTAAAATGTAGAAATGGTAAGTGCGTTGCACTGACCTAGACTCCTATGAGTCAGCAAGTAGATTGGCATCAGGCGTGGAAGAATCAAGCAAATGATTGGATGTGATATGCACAAGAATTGTTACTTGCTTATTGTACTAGTGAGCACTTTGTATCTCATCTTGTTCTTGAAAAGAATACTTTTTTGCAAAATCTATGACACAGACAATAGTGTCACGGGGAAAATTGGCAAGGCATGTCCTGAACTGCTTATACTGCCACAACTGGCCGTGAAATTGTGAAGCACATAATTTGGGGTGGATTGAACCACGTGACCTATAAGCTCCCTTGGCTGGGTGCTCTTAAATGACAGTAGCCATCTCTTTTTATTAGATCCTTCAACATTGACATTTTCAAATCTCCTCCATTTTAGAGCAACGTGGTTGTCTTCCCTCATTTCATTTGGACAGACACATAATGTCTTCTTCTTTAACTTCAAACTACAATGCTTGCATGTGCCGCGAATGCATTCAATCCTGTGCCACTCACGGTCTCCCTTTGAACAAAACCACTGGCTCACACAGAGACCTCAAGCTACAAAACCTACCCTCCCTTGCAACACATGACAAGGATCCAAGTGGCCCATAGACTGTGCATTCATTGGGGAGGCATGGGCATGGATCCCCATGGAGCAATGCAGTAACAGGACCAAATCTCAAGTCATTCATAACTTGTCGGGCTAGGTTAAAGTCTATGTGTGTTTTGCAACAACAAACATTCCTGTCTTTGAGTTTCCTGATGTACTAGGGCTTACAATGCTCAAACCTTCTCTGCCCAATTGAAATATCTGAATTTTGATCCACAAACTTGAGATACAACCCCGTCTGGTGACCCAACATGTGAGAACAACAGAACAATGAGCCCCCTTTTTGCTACTACTAAAAGATATAAAAATATAGTCTAATTAAAGTATATAATAAAGCAAAACAATTTTCAACCATGCGCTGGTTTAGGACAATCACAATTTCAATCACTGGGCTAGTTTAGGACATGTTTAGGACAGTCAACCATCGGGCTGGTTTAGGACACATTTAGGACAGTCACAATTTCAACCACCGGGATGGTTTAGGACACTATCACAGTTTTAACCACTGGGATGGTTTACCCTGACGGTCTCAACTTCACATATTAGACAATAACAAGTATATTGCTTTTCATTTCTAAAATTTACCATTAGAAAATAACAATATATTGCTTTTCATTTCCGAATTCCACAATTTAGCTGTGGTATATGACCTGAATAGCAAGAAATTAAATTTAACGAATTTAAATACTAAGAAAATAATTTCAACCACTGGGCTGGTCAATAACTAATGTCTATTCAACCATGCTGGTTCAGGACAATCATATAACTGGTGATTGAGTTGAAGCAGCCACAATTGCATGATGTTCCAACCACCGGGCTGGTTTAGTAAAATAACAATATATGCAAAATATATTGTTGTTAATTTCTGCTCAACCATGCCACCAAACTGAACTAATGTCTGTTCGACCATGTTGTTTAGGATAATCACATAAGTGGCGATTGAGCTGAATCAGCCTATGGTTGCATGATGTTCCAACCACCGGGTTGGTTTAGGACAATCACATTTAGTCCAAGCCTAGTTTAAGAAATGAAACAAGTAAACTATCCCAAAGCTCAATCACAAACAACCACAGGGCTAGTTTAGGCACCACTGACCTGCGTTGTATCTAGCATGTGTATGATATGCTCCTCAAACACCTTGCATCCCATCCGCTTCTTACATACGTCTATTCTATTTGGAGAAACTCTCGTATTTTTGTGCCAAGACGTCGTCATTGTAGCAATGACTTCCGCACTTAGGCTGTCTCTCCTTTTCTTGCATTTTGTTGAAGCCCAGAGACTTCTCAGATCGAGATGATTGTGCATTGCTTCCTCATTGCTTCTGCTCTATGTTCAACCACTGGAGCCACATTGGTCCTTCTGATTGACAACATCCTTGACATTGTGCGCCCAAGCCATTTCTCCTTTGTTTCAAGGGACACCAACATAGCTAATGTCACCCTCTTTGCAGCTAGTTGATCTAAGTTGTGCACCCCTTTCACTTTTTATAGGCCATTTCTCAGGTTAGAGAGCATCATCTCTTGGGCATGCATCTCCCGAGGTGTTGGTAGGGTTGTTACTCTATGAACTTTAGGGTGCATGCTAAAGCTTGTGAAGACTCAAGAGTGGTAATCACCTAAATGGCCTGATGTTGTTGCCTCAAATTCTCCCATGAATCGTGACACCACAGCTCATGTTCTTCGCTCCAATGGCAATGATCAAATGCGTGCACCTACAACTGCTTCTTATTGCTACTAGGAGTCTTCTTTCTTCTCGTTGTTTCTCCCTTCGCAAATGTTGAAAAAGTGTCTTCAGTTGCCGATTCAATACTATGCCAGCACTTTCCTCGACCCGCACTTTGTTCCTTGTGCCTTGACCTGGCTTTTCGGCTTTCCTATCTTGTAGCCTTTGTCTGCTTCTCTTGCAAGCCATGGCAAGCTGCATGTTGCCGTGGCCACGATGAGTCCATAATAGACCCAAAGAAGCCAGTTGGTGAGGCAAGCAAAGAATAGAAGACAACTTACTCAAAAGAAGACAATGGCAAGCCAAAGTCTGCGCAAGGTCAAGTCGAGGTGCGTGCAGGTTGCAGGGCATTTGCAGAGCGAGGGCAGGTTACAGCTACTTAATCTTCCAAGATTTGATTGGCGAGAGGTGAAAATTCAAAATTCGTGGGAGTAGCAAAATTTCAGCCCCCCCCTCTGGTGATACACGTCAGCAGACTTGGATATCCCAAACAAGTGCAATGTGGCCTAAAATGCTTCAAAACACAAATAGGCCAAAGGGCATGTTATTGGGTATGATGCTGTGTATTATTAAATGCAATGACCTTTGGCATGCTTATGAGCCATATAGCAAGCAACTGCATGGAAAAAGAAACAATTCAAAATTATAAATAGTGTTGGATTTATTAAAATATCTTTGCACATGCACAAGTTGCACTTTTTCAACTTCTTCCATTTTAGGGTGAATCTAGATACCAATACCAATAACTATCAATGTTTTAAGACCACCATGCACTAGTCCCAATAGTTTGGATTCCAAATTTTCAATCCATTTTGGTTTTCAACAAATCAAAAGAAAGTTATGGATCGTGCCCTCAAATGGGTATGCATCACTTTAGCACAACATTGGAGACCCTTTAACCCATGCATAATGATCTCATTAGGTGTGTCATTGGGTTGAGAAGAAGCTCACGTAGTGTACTTTAGAATGATTACTTGGTTGCATGTATGTATGGAACAAAATTTTGATGTTTTTGAATAAATTGCTATATCCCATAGTCTTTAGGATGCATGCTTCACATGCAACATAGCACTTGTAATGCCTCATTCCAAATCCTTATTCCATAAATTTTTGCCCTCATATTCAAGTTTGGAATGTGTACTACAACTTGAAGACAAATTTTGCTGAATTCCATTGAGCAATGCATAGTTATGGGTCATGCAAGATACCCATATATAAAAAAGTCCTTGAACCTCACCAAAAATGGCCACACCCAAGCAAACAATGACCTAGGTCTCTCACTTGCAGCTTATGTTTCCTATCACATCATATACTATTTCCAATATTGATGTAGAGATGGCCGAGTGTGAAGGTTTGTCTCCTCACCAGGTCTTCGATTCATTAAGATGACGAGTTTATGATTGTGGCCTCTTTTTTGTTTGCAAGTTCCTTCTAAGTCATAGAAGAGCAATGTTCATATGGAGTTAGCATATGCTCTAAAGTCGTTTCGAAACGAACACTATTCAAAGGCTTTGTTGTTCAAAAGAGTTATGAGAATGGGTTTAGATGCTTTGTGCTTGCTCAAAGGCTTTTTTCTCGAGCAAGATTTAAAGTGCAAAATTTTAGTTTTCAGATTATTGAGTGTTCCTGTCCTTAGTTCCTATGTCTCATTAGTTAGTTAGGCATAGATTTGTCTCGTTAGTTTGTTGCTAAAGTTATTAAAACAAAGTTTTTATTGCTTTTATAAATGTGTTAGTGGATTTTTGGGATAGTTTACTCTATGATTCAACCCCTTAGTTGCATTTTACACTCTCCATCTTGAAGAGTTGCAACATTGCTAAGCACTTTAGTTATTGATTAACCATTTTTCTTACTGTGTTCCAAGGAAATATATGTTTATGATTTAGTAAAGAGGGGTCATTATGAAGTTTCTATTATTAGCCAGTGGATAGTCGCAACTGGTAGAACTGGCATATTTTCCATAGTTATAGTCAGTTGACAGTTTATACTGGCAGCACTGGCATTTTTTTCCCTGGTTTTTAGTCAGCGGACAGAATAAAACTGGCAATTTTGATAAACATGTAATATTATTTTCTACCATTACGACCTAATTTAAGTACTCTGTTAGTCAAAAGTTGTTGGGAGGACAATTTTGAATTCCTTTATATAACCATGTCACAATTGTAAAAGTGGAAATTTTGGGACAATTATTTCTTTGGAACTATAATCTCTTTTTACATCAATGTACAACAAAATGACTTTTACCAAATGAATTATACTATCATTTCCTTTTTGGTTAAGTTTAATTGTGGTGTAGATTGTAGTTTATGTGTGATTGTAAAAGCCCATACTGTCTAAAATTTAATATTGTTTCTATAGTAGATCAATTTTCTGATGAGAAAGAGAACACTCTCTTGACCAGCGAGTCCTCTCCCTCAACCCTCACAATACCAACCCCTCTTTGTTGCATGGTATAGCCTCCCTTTTTTGGTAGCTTCCCCTCCTCCATTTGTGAAAGGTTCTCGTAATTATAGCGAGTCCATCAAAAGGTCTTCCCACGATAACTCAGATATTGAGGATAAAAAAGCCAAGACCCTCAACTTTAGAACTGAAACTTCAAATTTTGCGTGTCGTGTAGATCCCTTACCATTGACCCCACCAGGGTCATCTCAGAATATGAAAAGCCAACCCCTATAGTGGCCCCAAATAGTAAGCCCTTGACATAGGCTTATGTATTAGAAAATGGAGTATTTGAAGGGAGAGTGCTCAATAAGTATGGCACCTATATGTTATGGAATGTCTCCTACCCAAAGTCCCTAAAAGTTGACTTGGTAGATAGGAAGGGTATTGGATACATCACTCTACACATAGATGAGGTGTACTATGTGGATTTTATTAAGACCTTGAATGTAGGGGATTGCATCCATGTTCTCAGTTTGTGTCAAGAATATGAGAAATGATCTAGGGACAACAGATTATACCTTGACATTTGGTCCCTCTTCAAAGAATTCCAAACTTTGTTCTAGAGCCCTACTTCCGACCATAACATTTTATTTCTAAACATAAGGAAACTTGCAAAGAGGTGAGGGAAATCAATTGCCATTGGCAACATTAGCTATGACCATCATCAAGTTGGGCACCTCCTTCAAGCAAAGGGATGAACTTATAATAGGCGGTGGTGCATCGCGATGGCCAATGACCTTATACTGTAAGTCATTTGGTTGGTGTATGCTATTTATCAAGATGTTTGCAGTATAGTTCCTTTCATATTGATCTAAGTTCAAGATTGGATACTCTCCTCTAGCTTACCTTTTAGAGTAATAGAAGGTCGCACTACCTAAAGGTAGTAGACTGTTTCAAGACTTTTGGTGAATGCCAGTTCATATTGAGGAATGTTGGGGTCAAGTGAAATTTGTAGCCCCATTTCTCTCAACACGTTGGATGCCTCAATTATTGCCCTAATTAAAGATGCGGGACTCTCATCTAAGCTATCAAAAGTGTTCTTGAAACACATTCAACAGATAGGCTATAGAAACTTGGTATATGAACTTAGGAAGTACTTCAAATCTTTTACAGTGCATTGATGTCTTGACATATATCTAAAATTTAATCAAAATTTTATTGAGTGTATGCCTCAAACCTTTTGAAAATATGTGCATGTGTTAGCATATTCCTGAGTTCATTGAAACTGTATGGTGGGCTGAAAGTCTAACTAAATTTACTGCAAGTTATTGGGGTTTTAAAAGTTCATGGTGTTGATTCCACTGTATATGAGTCCATGTGTGGTATTTGCAAGGAGGCTAAAATTTCAAGACAATTTGATAAGATATTTTGTATAGCTTGTGATAAGCATACATCCCTTCTAAAAATTCCCAAAATCATGGCTGTGATAACTACAATTGAGGGAGCTAAAATTGAAATAATATTGAAAGATGCACTAGAGGACAAAGTTCTCTAGCTATCCTCTCCATTCATACCACTTGAGGAGAATACCCAATACCTTATGTCCCATCTTTTCACTAAGAAAGTGGAGGGTCGGTCCCTAACGAAGATGTTTGGTATGGTGACAGGTTTCATTGCTACAAAATCCGAGCTTAAACAAAGCTATCAAATGTAATACTTGTGAATGAGTAGTTGCTCTATTCGGTTTCCTATTTACTTCTCTTGGATGTTATAAATTTCCCAAGAAAATGTCTTCTACAGCTGTAGCAGCAATCATCTGTTTGATCTCCATGATCTTTCTCATATTATGATAACAATGTTTTGGTTTTATGATTTGCTGTCCACTACATCTTGCAACTCTATCGTGTAAGCATGCTGAATACTCATTACATTTGTAGACACAATGCATTGTATTAGCATGTTTCATGCTGTTCATTCGACAATAAGAGTACTTTCAGTCTGAGTTTTATGTGCTTCATTTCTTGAATATAAAACTCAAAATTTTTATGATTATCATTTTCTATTGAACAATGGTTTAAGAACATGTTGATGACCGAAGGTTTAACATTGTAGGGAAGATGCTTCTTCAATCCATATTTATTAAAATTTGAGGTTGCTTCTCACTTCTCAAATACCACTTCTTGCATTGTGGATGTCTTGTTTGTAATCTCTTGAGAGAATGGATAAGACCAAGTGTCATTGTCATATTATAACAAACTTCTATGTTTCTTTTGCCAATTCAGGAGAAGTACCCACTATCTTTGCTTTACAAATGATCGTTGTGAATCTATAAAGGTCTCTTGGTTTTGCAAAGAAAAGCTTTGAACTCAAAATGAATGTTGGGAATCTATAAAGCTCTCTTGCTTGGTTGTGCAAAGAAAACCTTTAAACATGATGGATGATAAAACACTTTCTATTATGGACCTTTCCACTACAACCAATGACTTTGACTTGCATTCCTCTTGCTTGAGGCTGTATCAAACTAATAAGTGCATTTTTCTTTGTTTAAGTTACTTTTTTAGTTTCCATGTCACAAACGAAGTCATTAGAGATGATGTGCTTAATAAAAATAAAATAGATGTTCAAAACATGATGTCTGAAGGAGTAGTAACCAATGATTCATGGATGGCAAGTAACTCTCTGCATATTGCACCCTCACATCACAAGAGTGGAAGACTACTTGGAATTTCTTGAGAATAAAACAATTATATTTTCTCCTTTCGATTCACTTTTATATAAATGCATTGTGGAGATATTTAACTCCAAATCAAAATATTGAAGTACATGAGCAATTCCACTTCAAAGGTAATTGTACTTCAATTGGTTATACATTATCCAAACATGTTTGTCTTTCCATGCACCTTTCTTAAAGAATTTAACAAGAAGAACTTTTGGACATATCAATTGGGACCAGCTTAGAGGGAAACAATTATGAAAGGCCCACAAAAAAGTTTGAGAAATATAGGCAATTCTTCTAAGACCTTATACCCTTCTAGTGACATGTCTTTGCATATAATTATACAAAAAGTGAGAGAAATAAGAATAATATTTGTGAGTCCAATGTTTTAACAAAACAAGCACTTCAAACAAATTGCAATGACCTCAAGTTCTCTTCCATGTGAAACACAAAATGCGGAACAAAAGGTGGTATGAGACCGAAAAAGAAGAAAGTACATTGTTGTTGATGATAAATTAGACAAGAATGAATACTCAACTCCTTGTTTTGAATGCTTCTCATGTGAGCGCTTGCTTTTCAAAAAGCAAACCTTTTTTTTGAAGAAATAAATATACGAGTGGATTCAAAAGTGTTAGGAAACTTCCAATAGTGTGTTCCAAACTAGATCATTTTGTATTTACAAGGATTGTCGATATGCCATTGACAACAATAAGATGCCCAAATATTTCACACCTACTCAAATACAAACAAATCATGAAATTTTGGAAGTTTCGATATTGAATGAAACAGAGGAATGATTGGTGTCTCCAAGTATAGCTTTCACACAAATAAGGAACTCACTTTTGATGGCCAACTTGGTGTGAAAGGTAGCATAGTTAATGTTATGGTGGAAACTTCTAGAGTGCTGAATATATTACCACGTTTCATGGATGAAGGTGCCAATATGTTAATTGGAATTAAAAATAAAATGTAATACAAATCATGTTACATGATTGGCCATGCTCGACCATTGGTTCTCATGTCTGCAATAAAAAAATTAGTAGAAACTTCTCTTTACAAAAGCAACAACATTATTTTAAACAATGAATGGTACAATCACTTGGCCGTGTTGAAGGAACAACAAGAGACACATGAACAAATGGATTATGAAGAAACAATAGAAGTTGAAGAGAATAATAAAGTAGAGACTGACACTTTGGTACACAACCTAATTTCTGCAGACTAGGTATTAGATTATGAGACAACAATCCACTTCCTTTCCCCTTGTAAGGGACAAAGGCCTTTAGGAATATTCCAAGACAAGCATAGCAAGGAGCTCAATTTTCCTACACTTTTCTTTGGCTCTCCTAATGGAAATGAGAATTTGTCATACATGTACATTGTGAAATGGAAGCTTACTCACAAATCATTGAAATTCAATTAAACATCCCAAATCTCTTTTTCAAGTAAAAAAAGGTACTTATCCATCAAGTGATGCAATCCATATGGGTTCATTTGCATAAGGTCATGTTGCACAGCCTTGCAGTAAGGGATGTCATGAACAATGCAACCATAGAAAGAATTTGAATCCCCACATAGGCTATAGGGACTTCTTGAGAACCTATTATGATTGCCATGAAAGGACCCATGGATGTGAGGCACCTAGAAAAGTTGTAAGGCACCTTGTGCAAGAGAACCTAATAGTGTGCGCAAGGTGCTACAACCATAAGCTTCATTAAATGATTTCCATCCTCAAAAATGATAATGGAATTCTAGGCAACATAAAAGATTAATTTTTTGTTATGGTGTTCCAAAGTAGAGGGACCCAACATGATTTACTTTGGGTGGACAATGCTCCCATTTTCAATCACAATGATGACGATGAGATTTGCGAATTCATTGATAAATACATAACATGTGACAAAGACCTACTGAGCCACAACATGAATGACATTTAAACACATAAACATACATCAACATGCACCAATAAAAACAATAAAGCGTATGTCATTTTCATTACCCTAAACCCCCACTTCGTTAAATGATGTTTATGGTGCCCTTGAACTGCCCCAAAAATTTTTATTACAAGGAAACTTACCATAGGTTACATGGCATTATGGATTGCACATTATCATCATTCACAAGCATGACCAAGGAATGGATACAATCACAAGATTTGGATATAGATACATATATTATATCCATACGATTGCAACTAAGAAAGCCAAATTTGTTCTTAAAAAGACATCCAAAAGACGTGTTCACAAATGCTTTCAATAAGAAAATATTGTTCTTGTGGTAGTCAAACATTGATATTCAGTTTGTTATGGACCCTTATGGTGCTACATCATATTGTACTTTCTATATCCCAAAAATGAATAACACCATGACCACAAACTTGCAGCAAACTATGAAAAAATGTATGCAAGAAGGTACAAATACCCAAAATCGATTAAGAAAGATGGGAAATGCATTCTTGCATGCACAACACTTGAGTGCACAACTACCATCTTTTATTTCATTATCATTGCCATTACACAGAGCTTCATGTGACTTTCAATTTGTTAACACAAATGAGCCTGACAATAGAGCATTAATATTAAAAAGGAAACATCAAATTCAAAAATTAGATGTCAATTCAAAGAACATAGTGTGCATGCCAATCATTGGAAAGTACATCAAGCTCCATGCTATAGAAGAGGTTTGCATTGCATCATTTTCTTTTCAATACAACCATTCCACCACAACTTCCAAAAGAAGATGCAATCCAAAAATAATAAGATTTGTCAAATTCAATAGAGTGAAAGATCCAAATAACTACTACAAGGAACAACTTCTACTCTATTTCCCATTCAAAGATGATGAATTTCAACATCTTAAAGAATTTGTTTCTTGGAAGGATGCTTATCATATAAACAAAGATATTATAGTACACAACCAAAACAAGCTAACAAGCTCAATTTCAACTATGGAAAACTCTTGAAGAAAGGTGAATGCATTGGTGACTTGGGTTGTCCATGCAAAGTTGATATAGAGAATTCGGCAACCCCAAATGACCCTGTACATGCATATGATGTTGCCTTGGATATGCCAACTCTTGAAAAAAGTCCATGAATCAACAATTTCATAATACCCACAAAGAAAATCATACTTTTGCCTAACAAAGAATACTTCATGTGAATTAGAAGCCTTAAAAAGAGCAACAATATATATTTGATGACATCCTTTTGCAAAAACGAATATACCCAGATGAAAAGATCCACTTTTCCTTATTGGGGGAGAGGGCACAAGGAAAACTTACCTTTTGATGCTTCTTGTTCAAGGTTTTCTTAGATTTTACAATCAAATCATACTTTCTAATGGCATTGCAAAGGTACTCTTGCTTGCATACACTCGCAAGGCATTTCATCACATAAATGGCATAACCATCTAATCCGCCTTGCACCTACTTGTGCACCACAAAAACCTGACATCTCTCTCACAGTAAAGACTAGATACATTATCCAACCTCAACAAACAAGTGCAGCTTTTGGTCTTTGATGATATTTGCCTTGTTGTGCAGCAAACTATGAACTTTGTAGACCTTCATATGCACTCTTTGAAAAAAAAACTTCGAAGATCATTTTGATCACATCGATGTAATAACTTGTAGGGGCTTCCACCAAGCGAAACCTATAAAAGATGCCTGGGTGTTTAAAAATAATGAGGATACACCAGCGTCCATGGCCAATACCTACTAGACAAATAAAGTCAAATGTTATGACCTACAAAAGACTATGAGGCAACAAGATGATGGTTTCATCAACATTTTGAACTAATTTAGAAAATGCACCCACACACAACCACAAGTCAGCAACATAAACCAATGATGCTTCCGCACCACACCTTAAGACCACAAATTTCCACACCTGTTCTACACACACATGCAAATGAACATGCATAATGACTCTATCCTTCTTCACAGAGTTATTGTGCGCTAGTCCAAAAATAATGGAAGACCCTAAAACAACTGATGGTCTCAGAACAAAAATAGAGATCAAACAAGAAATGCTTGTTGAAATTTGCTCTAGAAACCTAGACCAATGTGAATGGAGCTGATGGAGTCTTCCAAGGTATGAAACATACAAAGGCAAAGATATAGTATGGATCAAGTTCGCAAACAATGACATGAGTAAGAAACTAAGAAACAATAGCACGGGTGCCTATAGCAGAGAAATACATCGAAGTTGGACACCTATTTTTGTCTGCCAAGGAAGTTCCGATAGGATCATCAAAAACTAGCATACTAAAAACAAGGGAGAAATTCCCAATCCAACCAGCAGTAGGTCGTACCATCTACAGAGCTCAGGGGTTGACTATGGAGCGAGCAGCTTTCTCACTGAAGAACCATACATGGTCACAGACTAGCTTACACTGCCATGTCATGTGATAAAAATTTTGAGAACCTTTACTTATGTAATTTTAATTAGAAACGCTAATTTTAATTCAATTCCATTTTTGTTCCCTTGCTTTTGACACATTTTTGCTAAGTTAAAAACGAGAACTGGTTTTTTTTAAATAATGATTTTTAGTTATGTTTTATTCTCAATCTAAACTCAAAATTTTATTTGAATTATTGAAAATTGGAAGCCTTCATGCAAAGCCGAGAATGATGACACCAACTTTGATTTCAATATAATTTTATTGCCAACCAAAAAGAAAAATTGAATAGAACATTTGTTCAAAATTTAGCTCTTTGATTTTAAGAATTTGAAATAATTTTGAAAGAAATACGATATCATCTCATATTAGGGTCCACACTGAATAAGGTGCTACATGCAATAAACATAGATTTTATATAATTACACTACAATGTTTATGAATTTATCTTTAGGCAGCAGGTGGCATTGAGGGATGAAATGAAATAGCTCTTTCTCATTGAGCCACGTGTCATAATTTTATATACTAATTGGAATTTATTAATGGCAATCTCATGTCAAACCAACCGTTTCATCTCCATCGTTGCATTGTAGATCTCTCCAACATCAAAATGCTTCCATCTTCTTTTGTCTCCATCGTTGAATGTAGATCTTGCCACCTTGTTTTCATGCTTGGTTTTGGTGGTGATCTCTATCATGTCCCTTCATCCCAGGTTTCTTTTTCCATGCAATAAATGTAGATCTTGCCACTTTGTTTTCCTGCTTGGTTTTGGTGGTGATCTCTCATGAGATTCGTTTCCCTTCATCCCATGTTTCTTTTTCTGTGCAGTAATTGCACTCATGAAACTTCATGAAAGAAATCCAGAGAGATCTTGCAAATGCATAGAAAATGGAATTCGGAAAGAGATTCTGTTTGAGGGAGTGATCCTGCAAATGGGTGGAACAAAGGGTACATGGATTATTATGATGTCCAAGTGTGCTACTTGTGAAGCATCTGATTCTGGAAACTTGTCTTCCTGCAAAGTCATCTTCCCTTTGATGTATTCAATTTCTTTCAAATCATCTATTTTTGCAAAGTTGCTGGGATTTGATGCCTCAGTAAATTGCACCCATCCTTGCCTTGATGTCCTAGGAGCATAGTCCATTCATACTATCTCGATATACGGTTTCTTATCTCCATTACGTTGTAATTAAGTTCATGTTGTAATCATGATGGATATAAAACGTGTTTTATAAATCTTCTGTGAAGGAAGTGATTCCTGCAAAGTTACCCTCCCTTTAATGCATTGGCCTTCTTCTGAATCATCTATTTCAGCGGAAGGTTCTCTACCTTGGCATGTTTCTTAAAATGAATGTATTCTTTGATGAATATTTTGCATATACAATGCACAAGATGAGGCACTATAGGATTACGGTGGTAGTGTGGAACCATAAAAATGGGAGAGATATGTTGGGGTGCCCAAGATGAGGCACATACATTGGATGTTGGGGGTCTTGGAGAGCCCACATGGAGTTGTCAAGGTGTGACACAAGTGAGTGTATAGTTGGGTGCCCTGCCCAAACAAAAGTTCTAAAATGGATGTAACTTTTGGTATGATATGTGTGTTGCCTAGAGGGCACATATGCTATGTAATTTGCTTATACTCTTATACAAGAGTTATATCATAAAGCAAAGAGTCATAGCGCAGTGGAAGAGTTGATGAAAAGCGAGGAGAAACAAAATTGATGCTTGACTAGATAGGAGTACATAATTTCGGTGCTTTGGATTTGGAAATAAGATAAAATTTCAAGTCACAGGTAGACTTTGGGGAAGGTTTGCCGTTACTGAAGGATCAAGGGTACCCTAGGAAAGGGTAGTTGACTTGTACTTGCCAGAGGGGTCATGGCTTCTATTTGATCGTCTACACTCTCAGGTTTTTTTGGGGGGGGGAACAATGAGGAATCGTGATACCTCTACAAACCACACCAATTTTCCTAGCAACATAGCCCATTCACACCATATCGATATGAGGTTCCTAGTGTCATTTCTTCTACTACTTCTAACAAAATATTGTGTTGCAAACTATAACAGTAACAAGGGTCTTTTTACAAAATGTAGGTACATCATACTTTGTCATAGAGCAACACATCATGGCTGGCAACTTGTGGGAATATACTAGTAGCAAGGGAAAAACACCCATCCACACATTGCATATGGGCCATATACAACATAAAAAGAGCATAAATGCTTAGCCCAATAAGACCATCTACTTCTTCATCACACAGATTAGGATTCTTCGTCACGATGTAGATCATCACACATTCTTCTCATTTCCTATTGGTGCTAGCTGCCAGCTTTGCAAATAGCATAGATTCCAGTCTTCCACGAATTGCTATATGTACCTCCTCCACAAACAACATGCTCATACTCTCAAACTATAGAATCTTTGGTGTACTCATATGTTCTCACATTGTCCACCACTTTGTTAAATTTTTCCTAGTGTACAACTTGCAAGTCTTCAACTACCTCCTTCTCAATAAATCCTTGAGCAACTGGCTCCTTGAATTGCATGCTCTACACTCCTATCTTCCATAAGAGTCATGTAGCTTGCTTTTAACAATCTCCACTGCTATTGTTTGTTGAAGTCAATGAACACACAATGGCCCCTCGTCTTGTTTACACAATGCACTCAAAGGCAGTAACATTATTTCCTTCATCATCTCAATCGATCCACCAATGCAACGTGCACCCATAAAGAAATGATATCAGAAGGGACTTTGGTTTAACAGAGGAATTGGTGATAAGCCATTCAATGGAAGAGAGGCAAGTGGAGAAAAGCAAGGTTCTTGAACCCCTTCCTCCAAAAAAACTCCCTTCCAAATTCGGTACTACATTTTGAAGTATCCATTTGTTTCTTGGTTCATTGCCTTAGCTACAGGGATTTCCATATGAGCTGCCAAGGTTCTCAATGAGCATAAGCACTTAGACAAGCTCTATGAGCTACCTTATCAACAAGAATCTTTAACAAAAGGAAGGGGCGTACCCTCAACAAAATAAAACTTCATGCAATCAGCTCGTCAACAAACCGAAAGACCAAAACTGAGAAGTGGAAGGGAAACTCTTAGAGCATACAGTCCAATCCTTCTTTCTAAAACCGTGGTTTGTCACATCTTCAGCAAGATAGTAAATTGTAGTGTCTAGACACTAGCTACACTTAGCATGGGGACTCTCACCATAACTCACATAGGCCTCTAAGAAGGTAGATCTAATACCATGTTAAAACTTATGTGGGTAGAGAGACGAATAGATAAGCACTATTTAGCACTTTTAGTAGCACTTAGCACTAAGTAATATTTAGTACTTAGCAGTATTCTATATCTCTACCATGACTAATTTCAAACATCAAACAATATACCGATTTGCTAAAATGGTGACTTGATAATATTTCATTCAAAGTTGCATCGTTGCACTGTAAAAACATGTCTACAATGCCCTTGAATGCATATGGAGCCAAGAACTTTCGAGTACTCCTCCCCCAAAATGGCAAAAATACAAAACAAGGTACAAAATGGAAGCAAACTCTCGAAATCTGCATCTAGTTGTCTTGAAAGTCATTCAATAGTTCTTAAAACTAAATGTTTGCCAAGATTCATTCGTGCACCTCCTTGGAGACACAATACATTGTTCTCTAGCCTTTAACCTTGTGTTGCAACATTTTAAACTTTATTGCCAACACCACATTGGCATGCACTATAGCAGGAGGTGTGTCTTTTAATAAGGAATAACTGCTTTTGCAGTTAGAGATTTTTGCATAAAAGATTCCATATACCACTTATCTCCAATATTGAAAACATTGCCCTAGTCATCTGTCACTTGCTCTAAGAGTACCGTTTTTGGTTTTGAGAATAGTGCCACATAATAGTCCTCATTATCTTTGTTTGAAGGGGACTATAGTACTGCACAATGGTCACCCATTTGAAGCATGCTAACTAGCTGATCTTTACCCATTGCATATGTTAGATCTTCCTACTCTAGGTTTGATGCAGTCCATCCACTGATGGGCTCTAGGCTGCTCAAGGCGCATGGATTTGCATGAGATAAGTTGGTGCACGTGTCCCATGTTTCATCCATGCAAAATGAACAAAAGCATGATAAATGTCTAATCAAGGCTTGTGTCAGATCTTTGTTATACTGAAACCCAATATGCAGTTTTGAGAGACTTCCTTTGATGGTGTGGCAGTTCCATGCTTTAGACCTGTCAACATCACCAAACTTTACTTCCACAAGGAGCCTTTGTTTAGAATCATCTCCCACCTTCCATGTCAACCATTCCACAACGTCATGTGCATTCTGGAGCTTTGCACCATTTACATCCAATTGCTCACTGATTATTGCATGCTTTATGACTACACCAACCCCATCATGTTCTCCCTTGCCATGACCGTGGTCTGCTGCCAAAAAAGTTCTAAATCATCCGAATGCTAGTCAAAGAGCAATACCTAGCATTACAAACAATAGAAAAGTATGTTATATATTTCATTTTAAAATATGCAATATCTTTAGCATGATATAGGAAATAAAACAGGCAGTGTCCAATGTCTTACCTTGCAACAAAGTAAAATGGGGGAGCGGCCTTGAACTAAGATGCTGCACCATTTGACCAAACCTAGTGTCTTTTAAACTTGAAGCCTTTAGATACCAACCATTGATGGTGGAGCATAAAGCAATTCTGCACAAATAGTGTCATGTTCTCTATCATCTGAAATGTACATGATGGCTTACTTTTTTATCTCGCTCTCGTCCCTTTCCAATAGCAAATATAAGCTAAGATGGTGACTTGGTCATTATTCCAATGCATTTATTGAACCTCATTTTGCATTTTGAAGGTATAGTTCTCTGCAAAGTCAATAATTGAAAAGCACCACATCATTTGGAAAATTTGGGTGTACTCTTTAAATTGAGAGTGTTGCCAATAAATACAAATGTCATGAGTGATAAAAACTTTTAAGTGTTGCAATCCTCAGTGACATACTCATATGTATTCCATCTTATCAATGCACCATTTGCATCATTCAACTCAAGTGGGCAAAAGAATAGTTTTGGGCACTTATCACATTCTTCCAATAAGCATTCAAGCTTGTTCCATTCAGCATCCTCTTCCTTTGGACATACTATTAAACACCACATTTTAGACACAGAAGAATAGATGCTAGTGTGGACAACACACGTTTCTTCCCCTTGCAGCCTACAAACCTTGCATAAGCAATCACACATATCTCCATGCAACGACTTGGTATTTTGTCTCATGGAATTCACTGCTTGTCAGAACAAGTCTATTCTTTTATGGTAAACACAACAATAAGTATTCCTTTTCTTCAGTTTTTTAATGAAATAGGGTTTAGATTCTGAAAAGAATGGAAACCAATGTCTATAGAAGCATGTTGCTTCTGGAAATTCAGGAAGAATTCTACCTAACCAATCATCAACAAAAAGTTTGTGTAAGGAACATAACAAAATAGTACTAAATAGTACTAAACAGCACTAAACAATAAGTTATTTAAAACTGAAGGTAATATGGCCCTTAAGGGGTCCCCTTTAGGGGCAAGGGCTAAAAGCTTTAATGAAAACACAGATGCATAATATGATCTTCGCAATAACTGAATTCAAAAGACTATTGTATTACTGCAAAGATGAAATCGACTCAGATTGTCAAACAACAACTCATCCCTATGGGGCTTGTCGCTGAGTTACAAAATATGACGACGACTATGGACCCTAGAACACAGAGCAGCTCCTCTATTACAAGACTTCTCAATCTATCTACCCTAGAATACTAGCGACTCAACCTAAAGACTCCACGATCGACTCTCATCGAGAGAGCTTTGACAAAATGACCGACTGCATTGTAGCTCTCTAGCTTTGTAGTAGCCATGCACATGGATGATGCCACCTTAGAATCGTCTGTTGTAGTCATGCCACGTGAAGGCTATGCAAACTACGTTCTTCTTAACCAATGGGTAATCTTCCATGTGCTTTATTCACTGAATTAGCCAATCATAGTTACCATTCGACGTATCTCGACCCTTTGATTAATTTTACTATCCCATGAGGGCGTGAACCATGTAAACAAACCCAACAAGTGCCATATTCCAACACAGCCCCTATCAATATGGCCCTTGCCTCAAAAGGGGACCCCTCAAGGGCCATATTGTGTTGGATTCTAGAGCTAATTAGTACTAAATAGTACTATTTAGTCATAAACAATACTAGTTAGTCATAAACAATACTCTATTTCAAACAGCAAAAAATATTATTTGGTACTAAAGAGTATAAATAAGAACAAACAAATCCTAAATATGTAAATTGATTTCAAACAACAAACAATAGTATTACATAGTAATAAGTGCTAAGTGCTAAATACTAAGTGCTAAGTGCTACTAATACTGCTAAATACTACTAATACTACTAAGTACTAAATATTACTTACTGCTAAGTGCTAAATAGTGCTAAGTGTTAATTAGTACTAAATGCTAAATAGTACTAAGTGCTAAATAGTAGTAAATGCTAAATAGTACTCTTTAGTACTAATTAGCTCTGGACTCCAACACAAATAGTACTATGTACTAAAATAAATACTAGTAAGTACTAGTAGCAGGGCTATAGGGCTGCAAGTACTAATAGCAAGGTTAGTGCAAGGAAGAGAACAAATACGGTCATATTTCTAATACGAATGATTTTCAACATATCACAGTACTAATTAGTACTAAATAGTAGTATTTAGTCATAAGAAATATTCTACTTAGTCATAATAACTAACTTCAAACATCAAACAGTACTATTCAATACTTGTAGTAGGGCTGCAAAGGAAATCCAAATAATTTTTGACTCTACCAAGTAGAGCTAGAGTCTACGACTCTCCTAGGATAGCTAAAAACAGTTTGGACTTCTGTTACGAGTATTGCTAAATAGTACTAATAGTGCCTGTGCGAGCTTGTGAATAAGAATTCTTCCTACAAATCAATCATCAACAAAGGGTTATTGCAAGGAAGAGAACAACTATGAAGTCCTATTTCTATCACACAGTACTAAACAATACTATTTAGTCACTCTATTTAGTCATATGGTACATCTCTATATAATAACTGACTTCAACCAACAAATAATATTATTTAGTACTAAAGAATGTAAGTAATGACAAATAAATCTAAAATATGGTCTATACTATGAACTAATTAAGTCCTCTGTGTAGTATTTAGTACTATGATCCTATTTAGCACTATTTAGTACTAAATTATAGAGTTTGTTACAGTGTTACATGTTGTCTCTAACAAACATTTAAACAATACTAATATTATCCCCGGTAGTACTAAATAGTTCTAAAGAGTACCAAATAATAGTGTGTGTTGGGCTTCATTGAAAGAAGGAAGATGCACCTCTATGAGCTCTAAGAAATGGTTGTGGTGTTGTCTTTCTAGGATTGGACAACACATTGAACAACCTCACAACTTAAGAATCCTGCCTATGCTTTAGACCTCCATTTGCCCATTTGAAAGAAGCTTGTTTTATGTCCATGCGATGTTTCTTCAGATTTTGTGCTTAAATTCCAAGGGCTTTAGCTACTTTTCTATCACTCTATTTTTTAAATGATGATGTGTAAGCAATCATGTGGAGAGCTGATCTCTTTCTAGCTAACTTATCAACACTTTCTACTCTTTTCGCAATACTCAATGAAGTCTTTAAATTATCCACTATTGCCATTGATATTGACTAGCTTTGAAAATTAGTCTCATCCACAACCCTATTTCATTTGATGTCCTATGATCCTAGACAATATGTCATCCTTCATTCTCAGGTCCCAAGTTTTTGTGATCTGCTTGAAATGTTGCACAACTGTTAATGTCAGCTGTCTCATGTTCCTCTCAGAGCAATGTTTTGGTAGTGCATTGAGCGAGTTCCTTTGATGGTGTGGCACTCTAGTGCGGAGTTCTCCATCCTGCACACAACCATATTTTAATGGTTAAACATGAATTAATGTATGGCATAGGAAGAAAATACATCAAAACATGCATGCTCAATCTTAATGTACCAGAGAGTCATCCTTAGAGAGAGAGAGAGAGAGAGAGTGTGTTGTAGAATCGTGTCAGCCAAGAGACATAGTCATACACTTAAACATGACTGGATTTTGCACAAGAGAGAGATAATCATATAGTTAAAAGCATGAGAGGTCCAATGAGAGAGAAGTGGAGAGAATCATATAGCCAAACCCATTTGCACAGAGAGAGAGAGGGATGGACCACCTATGAAGATGAGCTAAGAGAATCACACAATCAGGACTTAGACGTGTGCGACTGATTCCACGAGAGAGAAGAGAGTCGAGTGTCAATGGTCTTAGAAATATGTGACCAATTCCACAAGACAGAAGAGAGTGGCTTGAGAGTAGATTGTAGATCATGGACTCGTTGATGTGCGAGGAGTAACCTAACAAACTAGATCAGACAATGTGCGGGGACTCCTCGTTGTGCGGGGATAAGCATCTTTTCTTCCATAGCAATAGACAATTTATTACTAAATCTATGCTAAAACCCTACCATTTGTCTACCAAAAAGACTAATTTTTTAGACACCGTAGCATGCTTTCACCCAAGTACGAGTTTTTTAAAGCTTAAAAGTGATTAACATGTAATATGGCATGATTCACTAATTGCTTTATTAAGTGGGTCAACTTGAACAAAAGCAAAGACAAGGTGGCACAACCACGAAGTCCCCATACAAGAAAAATGTAAATTAGTTGAAAATGACAATAAAATGAAATCTTCTAACAACTCGTAAAAGAGAAAAACCACATGAATAAATTGAAATGAAAGGAGAAGAGAAAAGCAAGTGGGAAGAAGAAGACAAGTGAAAAGGGAGGGGAGGGGAGCGCCAAGGAGGGGGAAGTCCAATAAATGTAGGGAAAGGGTATGGAGCCCATTGTCATGCATTCAAAAACTTCTCATGCTAAATGCAACATAAACCTTAAGTATAATCAAGGTAGTCTAAACCACTTTTAATAGGGTTACTCATGAAAAAGGTTCAACATGAATCCATAGTCCCTTAAGGGGACAAAAAAGAGGGGTATTCTAGACTCTAGAGCCTCTCTATATGGCCTTTCTATATAATAATATACAAGTATGGGACCTTTACGATGTTGCGACATTTAAATTTTGTGATGTCAATAAATTTAAAAGTAAATTAGAACCACCACGTGTGCTTGAATGTGTATGGGAGTTAGTTAAAAATATAGGTGTTAATCGTTTATAACTAAGAGATAATTGAAAGTCTAGGTGTTAAAAATATGTAAAAATATAGGTGTTGAAAATATATAAAAATATAGGTGTTAATCTTTTATAATGTAGAAACAATTGAAAGTCTAGATAGAAAGATATAGCATTTCCATTTTTTTCATTCAAAAAGGCAATGCCTTTAAAAAAACGAATTTTGATTTAATGAATGTTTAGTGGTTGAACTTTTTACACTCACATGGTATGTTTTCTATACACCAGGTCTATTTAAAGATAACATACCACCGTCATCATGCATGATTGCTTGTGTCATTGTGTTGAAAGTAGCTCTTTGGCTAATATTTAAAGAACTTTCCATGGATTGTGAGATATTTTCTTGTTCGATTAATTAAAAGATTTCTCCTCCAAAAGTAGTCTATTTCCACTTAAAGCCTTAAGATCTCTTCATTAAGCTAAGGCATTCCATTAAAATCACCTGAACATTTACCTTTATCTCACAAAGTAGTCCCTCAATGTGTAGAAGTGCTTGAGTCTTAGCCATGAGTTCAATGCCACTGTATGATTCACCCATAGTTGTTGTTAAAGAATGAATCTTGCTTAGAAATCTATTCCATAATAATCCAAGGTTGGAAGGCTCATAGAAAAGCAATAATATGACAAACATCCATCTCAATTGGAAGGGGTTTTACATAAAAGAAGCACTGTCCAAGCATGAAATCCATTATGAATCATGTTTCAATATACCTCTAGCAATACTCGGTGCTTTAAATGTAGGATGGACAATATTATTATATGTGCGTAGATCTTGAAATGACTTACATTCTTTGCATACTGTGGGTAGGAGTTAAAGATAGAATCGTTCACCAGCAGAGGGGGATACAAAATACATTCGGCCTATGGTGTTACCTTTTTTTCCTTTTGGTCCATATCTTTCTTGGGTTCCACACCCATTGTAATGCAAAGTTGTAGTGCAATTTATCATTAGCATTTGGATAATGTGTGTTGCATGTAAACCATTTTGTTAACGTGGTTTTTCTCGAGTTTTCAACATCCACAATATCAACAATATTGTCATCATGTCTAAACACTATTGTTTGACCATCATCCACGTGTTCTATAATCTTTGAACATCAGGCTTCTCATCATGCAAATCAAATTCATATAGCCTCCAACATGCCTTAGAGGCAGAGACACAATGTGCATACAAGTAAGATTCAATTTCATCAATAACTTGGTTAGTGCCTTCATTTCCATGATTACATACATTTGAAAATCTTATTGTTGCTCGATCATGCCCTTTGTATAGATATTTGGCAACTGATATGGTAGAACATATTTCAACATTAATGTGAACATTATAACTTACTGATAAATATAGATTCTAGGGCATAACCCATCTATTATGAACTTTTTAGTTATTCACAATTACAATATTACCATCATCTCGTCATATATATACATGGCAACCACTGCTATCCATAGTAGTTTCTTGTGTAAATTTATGTAGATACTTTCTTATACATAATAACTTTTACATACAAACAACATTTGGATTGAATGGTCCACATGGTCCATGGATATTGTAGTGCAAGATGACATTATGTTAAGTTGGAATGACATCCTTATGAGGTAATTTAGCCCAAACAATTTATCATATTGAATGACTATTTTTTGGCTTGTAAGAACCATTCAATACAAGTAACGTGTGAGAGTGAGGCAATCCTCTTTTTTGAAACTCAATGATTGCCAACATAGCCAATCACTTTACCAAAAAGCTTTCCTTGAATGATTTGTTACATCATATGTTTGTGCTTATGATAAAAAACTATACATGTCAAATCTGGTTTGTGATTTGCATTTTGTTCAAGTAGTAAATTTTCAGTTACCTCTTGCCATTTTGGATTGCATGTGAAGGTAATAAATAGATCCAACTTACCTTTTGCATGAACAATTGCCAAGACATCCTTATAAAGTTGGTACATTTGAAATGGACCTCCAGTGAAGCTTGAAGGTAATACTATCGTACTACCTATAGTTTTGCCAGCAATATTATCATCTAATAAATCATCATATACCATGTCAACCAAGCTAGAGTATACTTCACTCTCTATGAAGATTGTTTTGATATTTTCAAAGCCAGTGTAATCGAGATTTCTCCACATTGCAATATGCCTCTACCATGTATTGTTGAGGTAGTCATCCACCACATAGCAAAGCAAGAATTTGTGTCTTCGCGGATTTGTAATTAATATGCATAATATTCTTTTTGAGTAATGAATTGGCTATTTGTCAATGATGATTTAGATATGTCATTTGACACATTTGCATAAGGAATCCTTAAATGCCATCCATCATATCCTGTTGGAAAAAAGAGAATATATAATAGGGGCATGTAAGGTCTATGTAGATTAGATATTCTTTTGAAAGTACCTTGTGTAGTACATAGCAAAATATCATGACAACCAATGTTATATTCATCACCCTAGCAAATCATGATTCTTGGAATCTCTATTGATGATGGGGTTGAGTACTGTCTTGATGTTTTCTTTGTCTCGCATATTGTCATTTTTAATTCCACACCTTGATTATCATTGAGCATTTGAGACAAACATTTTAGAGTTTGTGCAAAGGGATTGCAATCATGTATCATACATTGAAGAGATTCAAGTATTTTTGAATCCAAGTCACTCATTATAGCCAAACGATTTTGCAACTCGTGCTCAATTTGAAGAAACAAAGAAACAATAATGTTTTTTTTAAATAACATATGCTTTTATTTTAAAACATATGAAGAATTTAAGAAACAATAACGTATTTTTTAAAATATGAATATAAAATATTTTTTGTTGATCTAAAGCATCAACACATATGAAGAATTAAAGAAACAGTCATGAATTTTTAAAAATAAGATTTGTTTTTATTCTAAAACATATGAAGAATTTAAGAATCACTAATGTATTTTTAAAATAAGATATGTATTTATTGCTAAAATCAAAATTGTTACACAATTTTGTATTTTTTAATCTCCTAGAGCTCATTGCATCCTAGTAAGTAGTGCTCCAAATCTATTTAAAGCTACTTTCTAAGATGTTATTTGCAATCCAAGCTCATCAATTTGAAGCTGATTTTTTCCTTATTCTTTGGTAATAGCAGTCATTGTCTTTTGACAACCCATTGAACATGGTTTTTCTTGTGCTCTGTCACATGTCTCCATGACCCAAACATAGATGCCTTCTACTATGTTTTTAATTTCAATGCTGGTACATGGAATGGCATGTTTTGCACCATTAGTTAGATAAGAGGCCAATTCTCTTACAATGCCTTCAACTTGCATGATATGGGAGTTTGTATCATTCAAAGTTTGTAGGATTTTTTTAATGGAATTGTTGTTTTTCTTTTTTTTCAAACAATCATGTTTGTGAATAATTGACCTCCTTGCTTTCTTTCTACATTTTAGAAAAGCTTGCACAATTCCATCTCCATTGTATTTCTATTTAGGGTCTTTAAGAGGATATTTATTAATATAATCCCTATTGTAGTTTATGGGTTCAACTTCCATCTGTGGTTGATCTTGAGGGAGCTTGTCTATGTCAATGGGCTTATTCTCTACTCTTTCCATACTGTTCATAAGAGGTAGGTTCGATTTTAATGGCAAAGTACTTACAAGCTTTAATCATTTACCAATAATCATATACAATAAGTAGTCGCTTTTCAATTATCAATATTATTCTCTTATAACTATTTGAAAATATTTATTAATAATCACTTGCACTATTCAATATCAAGCTAAAATAAAAATCTAAACATTTTATTTGTCAAAGTACTAATAATCATTGCCAATTATTTATTTACTTTACAATCATCAATAGTCTTTACTAATTGATAATAAAAAAGAAATTATTAATTTATTTTCAATTTTCATTAGCCTTGAATATTTGTTAAAAAATAAATTTAATAATAATCAATATGAGTGATCAATATTAAACTAAAGACATGATTAATAATCATTATGATTAATCAAAGCATCTTACTTGGTTATATTCTTTGCTCCTTCAGCAACATGCTCTTGGGAATATGAATCCTGAATTCAACAAATTGTTCATAATATGTTAATTCAATTTTAATTACAAAACACTTACAACCTTTAATCATTTTCCAATAATCATAGACAATAATTAATCACTTTCTATCCGTCTCTCTCTCTCTCTCTCTCTCTCTCTCTCTCTCTCTCTCTCTCCCCCCCTCTCTCTCGCTCTCTCTTATCTCTCCCCTGAGCTTCTCAGTCTCTATCTCTCTCTCTCTCTCTGTCCTCTCAGTCTCTGTCCTCTCTCTCTCTCATCTCTCCTCCTCTCTCTCTCCCTCTCTCTCTCTCTCTCTCTCTCTCTTATCTTCCTCTCTCTTTCTTATCGCTCTCTCTCTCTCTCATCTCTCTCTCTCTCTCTC